>NC_091158.1:18757253-19014753 GCF_040958095.1 Procambarus clarkii
TGAGCTAGCTGCAGAGTGTGTGTGTGAGTGAGCCAGAGTGAGCTAGCAGCAGGGTAAGAGTGTGAGCCAGAGTGAGCTAGCAGCAGAGTGAGTGTGTGAGCCAGGGTGAGCTAGCAGCAGGGTGAGAGTGTGAACCAGAGTGAGCTAGCAGCAGAGTGAGTGTGTGAGCCAGGGTGAGCTAGCAGTAGGGTGTGTGTGTGTGAGCCAGTGTGAGCTAGCAGCAGAGTGAGTGTGTGAGCCAGAGTGAGCTAGCAGCAGGGTGTGTGAGCCAGAGTGAGCTAGCAGCAGGGTGTGTGAGCCAGAGTGAGCTAGCAGCAGAGTGTGTGAGCTAGCAGCAGTAGTGAGTGTGTGAGCTAGTGTGAGCTAGCATCAGGGTGTGTAAGCCAGAGTGAGCTAGCAGCAGAGTGAGTGTGTGTCTGAGCCAGTGTGAGCTAGCAGCAGTAGTGTGTGAGTGTGTGAGCCAGAGTGAGCTAGCAGCAGGGTGAGTGTGTGAGCCAGAGTGAGCTAGCAGTAGAATGCTTCACAACTGCTTCAAACATATAATTCAATTTAAACCTCGAAATCAAAACACAATAGCCACACTTCTTTCTTAAGCAGTGAAGAAAAAATCCCCAGTGTCAGGAGGTCGGGTCAAGGCCGCTGGCAGAACCTTTACCACCAATATCCTGATAACGGGTCGACCTTTAGCCCGGGGAGGGAAAAAACCCCACAGGAGTGGGTTAAGCATTATTAAAACAACGGCTCCACAGAACACTGACTACATCCGGCAGTGGTATTCCCTATTTTGTATATTTGTTATATCTCAACTCGTCCTCAGACCAGGTCCATTCCATCCAGCGGTCCACCCCCCCCCCCAAAGATGTATGGATCAATTTTTAGCATGGTGTTAATTGAAAATATAAATGTTCTCAAATATAAATTAATATTGTTATATTTATTGGCATTCTGTGCATATTTAGGCATTGGTTAGGTGCAGGCGATGAGTCACAATAACGTTGCTAAAGTATGTTGACCAGACCATACACTAGAAGGTGAAGGGACGACGACGTTTCGGTCCGTCCTGGACCATTCTCAAGTACATTGTGTGAATCGACTTAAGAATGGACCACGACGGACCGGACCATGTAACCAAAGCCGTCAACGATCGAGGAAAGATGTACATGTTCGTAAGTATTTGCGTAAGTGCTTTCGTGAATCCGGCCCCAAGAGCCGTAGCTCCGACCTCGCAAAATACATCTAGGTGAGTACTCAAGCGACCATCTTGCTTACGAATCAGAATTCTCTCGCCACGCAACCCAGAGTGAGAACGAATTGATCGAACCCCCGTACCACAATTCTCCCCAACACGCTGGTTCAACCAACCTAACCTACAACATTTTCAGACGTGCTAACCCAAAAGTTAATTGAAACCACTTCGTGCAGCGCCAACAACAACAGCGGCTGTGGATCAACATTTGCGTCAGGTCTTGTTGCTGCTCCACCAGGAAGTCTGCCAACCCAATGGACCTTCATAGCCTCGTATATATTAATATGATTTTATACCGTAACTAGTCATTAAAAGGTATATTCATTCCAGGCTCTTCACAGTTCATTACCCCCCCCCCCTCGTTCTGATTGGTATATCGCTGGTGTAAACAGTGTGTGTGTGTCTCGATCTCCTCGTCGACTCTCACGCACTCTCTCACTCACTCGCTCTCCGCTCTCTCACGCACTCACTCACTCTGTACAACAAAACTGGAGTCAGGGGTTAGGGTGGGAAAACTCGTAGAGGGGTGTGTGTGTGTGTGTGTGTGTGTGTGTGTGTGTGTGTGTGTGTGTGTGTGTGTGTGTGTGTGTGTGTGTGTGTGTGTGTGTGTGTGTGTGTGTGTGTGTGTGTGTGTGTGTGTGTGTGTGTGTGGTGCCTTCCCCACCCCCCCCGGGCCGCGTAGCCCCATCAGTGCCAGGATGACGGCACAAAATGGCGACTTATCTGATTTACATCCTTTGTACACCCTCCTCCCCCTCCTCCCACCACCCTCATTCATGCGGGTCTTCATCATACAACACCATACATCATACAATATACAACACCTTGAACACCATACAACACATTTACAATGACATTACTAACAATAATATCACTGCTGATATTTCTTTTACAATGCTACTCTTTGTCTGGTGTTGATGTCTTGTGCTTTCGTGTGTGGGTTTCAGATGTTGGGCTTCATTGATGTTTGAGCTACACCCCCCCCCACCCACAGGTGTTTACACCCTCCCCACCTACAGATGCCTACACCCACCCCCACCCACAGGTGCCTACACCCACCCCCTCCCACAGATGTCTACATCCACCCCCTCCCACAGGTGTCTACATCCACCCCCTCCCACAGGTGTCTACATCCACCCCCTCCCACAGGTGTCTACATCCACCCCCTCCCACAGGTGTCTACATCCACCCCCCACCCACAGCTGTCTACACCTTCCCCTCTGACCGTTGTCTACACCCACTCCCCCACACCATAAGCTTCACACACACACACACACACACACACACACACACACACACACCTCCCCCAACACCCTCCCCGCTCCCCCCCCCCCACACTCTTAATTACCAGCTCAGCCAAAAAAAACTAGAAATCAACCCACGACATTACAAGGTCGTCTTTGTGTACTACCTTGCTTAAGTTGGGCGGGGCTTTATGGGGGGGGGGGCAAGTGGGGTTCAGAAGGGGATGAGGTGGGTGTAGGGGGGAGGATTGGGTTGGGAAGAGTGGATGAGACGGTGGTAGGGAAGTGGGAATAGTGCAAGGAAGGGGTTGTAATGGAGCAGGGGGGGGGGAGAGAAGGAGGTGGCGTGAGTGGGGGAGGGTGAAGTACTCACGAGGAAAGGGTATAGATGGTGAAGGGCATCACTCCTCCCCCCCCATACCCCCTCCCCACATACCCTCCGCCCATGATGCTTCAGTGGTCGTATCTGTTATCTCAGCCCACATCAGCATCACTGGACTGATGGCCAGCACGGGTGTGAAGGGGAGAGGAGGGAGAGAGGAGGGAGGGAAGATAAGAGGAAGGGAAGGAATGGGGTGGGAAAGAGGTAAAAAAAAATTGCCAAGAGGAACTATCTCCATCACCAGTCAGTGTCCGGCCTCCTGGAGTGCCAGTGTCCGGCCTCCTGGAGTGCCAGTGTCCGGCCTCCTGGAGTGCCAGTGTCCGGCCTCCTGGAGTGCCAGTGTCCGGCCTCCTGGAGTGCCAGTATAAACAAATATATCGCTACACTGCCAACTTCCAAAAGGCAACATGCGTCCTCATTTGTCAATTTCATTTGGACAATAAAGTCACATAAAAACTAATACAATGGTCTAACTAGGCCTGACAGGCCTAATTAGGGGCCTAACAGGCCTAATTAGGGGCCTAACAGGCCTAGATAACTACGTGCTTTTACACACTAATATTAGGACACGAATCATTCGTTCTCACGATCCCATACACGAACTCCTTGTCAGTAGTCTCTCTCTCTCTCTCTCTCTCTCTCTCTCTCTCTCTCTCTCTCTCTCTCTCTCTCTCTCTCTCTCTCTCTCTCTCTCTCTCTCTCTCTCTCTCTCTAGATTGGTAATGATGGGCTTCATGGGTCAGTTTTTGTTGAGTATCAAGATGAAGGTACTTGGTGCTATGGTCGATTACAGGGAGGGGGGGGGGGGTAATGGGGGGACTGTAAGGGGGGGGCGGTGTTGGGGATGTTGTGAGGTGGGGTGGGGGTGAGAGGTAAGGCACTCACCTCCATCACAAAGGGGATGGAGGTGAGACATGAAGGGGGGAGGTACGAGAGCTGATGAGAGTGTAAGTACTCGGGTCCTGTTGGCAACTAACATCATCACTCTGCTCCCGTGGGCCCTCCAACACCACCACTCTGCTCCCGTGGGCCCTCCAACACCACCACTTTGCTCCCGTGGGCCCCCAACACCACCACTCTGCGCTCTCCGGCTCCACCGAACTCACCTGAATACAGAACACCATCGCGTGTAGCCCAAGACCTCTGTTAACAGGCGCTGCTCCAACGAAACAAACCCAGACTTCAACAGACGAAACAAAAGCAGTATCTTCAAGCAGTATCTTGGCGGTTTTTAAGGCCGTGATGTTAATATTACCAAAAAAAAGTCATTTTTAATAATGACGCCAGATTCACTTTCCATTTTGGGGCTTGCGTGTCGTCCAACGGAGACACGCCAGCCCCGGGATAGCTATATATAGCCTATATAGACATATATAGACATATATATGTCGTGGCCTAGTCGATTAAGGCGCGTCTCGGATCCTCTCGGACTTAGGTTCGAACCCTTATCACGGCCCTTGTGGATTTGTTCATTAGCTATATATATAGCCTTTGGTCTCTGGCTACCATCTACCGTGTGTACCTGGATTGTACCTTGATGGGGGTTCTGGGAGTTCTTCTACTCGTCAAGCCCGGCCCGGGACCAGGCTTGGCTTGTGACAGCTTGTTGTTCCAACAGGCTGTTGCTGGGAGCGGCCCGCAGGTATATATATCTGCTGATATACATGCTGCTGATATTTTAGACCGGTCTAATTTCATCCTAATTGAACAAATCCTTGAAATTGAACATAAGAGTCTGGAGTCAGTACATTAGATAGCCGACGGTTAAAAAGGCGGGGTCCAAGAGCTAAGAGCTCAATGTTGCAGGCACAAAGAGTAAATCTACACCAGACACACACACACACACTCACACTCACACACACACACACACACACACACACACACACACACACACACACACACACACACACACACACACACAGTCTCTTACACTCTTTCTCTTACTCTCTCTCTCTCTCTCTCACTCTCACACTCTCACACTCTCACACTCTCACACTCTCACATTCTCCCACACTCTCTCTCACACTCTCTCACACACCGAGAACTAAGCGAGCCAAACCTAAGAAAGTTGAAGAGCTCCAAGCACGTATAGTGAGCCTTGAGCAGTTTGACGTCATTTTCAATTTCAATTTCCAAGTCAGAAACCCGCGGGGGCAATTTCAACTTTACTTTCAACTAGCGCCCTGGAGGATTCAGTTTTAACATTATTACTCAATTTCCATTACACCTTTGTGTCCCTTCAGCGATCTCAAGTCACCATTCAATTTCAGTTTTCAACCCCTGGAGCCGCGGACTCCGAGCAATTTAGAACCACTCATAAATTTCCTCTTTAAAAAGCAATTCGCCCCGTGAGCGAACTACTGCGACACTGAACGAGCGAATTTGTTCTGAATACTACTATTGTTACTAACATTATTTGATTTCAAAATGATTCGCAAATACATTTGGCAGAAGTGGTATTAACTGCAAATATATTTCTACTCCACTAATTTCCACAAGAAGGAAAAAAAATGATTCACATTTCATATAACATTCAAGTTATGAATGTGTTCTAGGAGAACAGGTTAGGTTAATTAAAGCTTATGATTGAACAATGGACTGAACGTTCATTGTTCACTAAAGCAGACACGCATATAATGACAAACAAATAATGAAAATAAGAGCAAGAAATTGTATTAGAATTATTGAGCCCTTACGAGGCAGGGCCTAATTACTATCCCCCCCCAGACGCATACATATATATATGTCTAGCCTACGCTAGAAACAGTCAAGCTATCTCACGTCTATTACAGTGCTCGTTAAATAGATCGAAACATCGACAACATTGCAGCCTAAGCCACTACATCCGGAGGCTCTTCTGAACCTCAAACTGCTTCAATTTCTACGCGTTTCAGAGTTCTATTTTCTGTGTCCGTTGGACGTGTATGTCTGCGTCACTGGCAACACTGAACCAGTACGGTGTCTGCGGCCTCCAGTGACTGTGTGACTGTGCTTGACTGGAAGACCTTATAGTTGATCACCGTTACTAGGAAGTACGACAAGTGATGACTTCAGACAGCTTACCGGGGCTCAATACCCGATACTCACCTGTGGGAGTGATATTTAGCGACCCATACACTGTATGTGACTACTGGCACTCAGGTGCCAGTAGTGCTGGCACCCAGATGAGTCTGAGTGTGTACTCATCTAGTTGTGCTTGCGCGGGGTTGAGCTCTGGCTCTTTGGTCCCGCCTCTCAACTGGTGCACAGATTCCTGAGCCAACTGGGCTCTATCATATCTACATTTCAAACTGTGTTTCAATCCATCGGCCTAGGTGACCAATCCACCAGGCTGGGTGACCTGCTTGGGTTCGAACGCTTCTAGTCAGGTAAAAACGGGTGCATATTTTTTTGTTACGGAGTTATACGGCCAGCAAGCACAGCCTGATTGGTCAGCGTTCATAATCTGGGCGTCGTCACGTTTACACAGGAATGTGATCCACCTTTTATTGAACAGGTGAACTTTGCTCGGCGCCTCTTGAACTTGTGTCGCCAGTAGTGACTGTCAAACTCGCGGAGAAATTATCATAAAAACACCCGAGACTTGAAGCGGTAAATAGCAACAATTATCATAATAAAATACACTACAGGCAACAACTGCAACACAGGCAAGAGTAAACAAGCAACAACTACAATACAGACAACTTTCCACAACATAAGCAAAGGTCACAGTAGTAATTACAAAGGCACCTAGTCCGTCAGTCCAAGTGACTGAACAACGGGAGGGTGGGAGGGCGCTCCAAGTGACTGAACAAGGGGAGAATCACTCTAATCATCCTGTGTATTCATACCATACGCTACTACGAGAGTGTACTGAACTCATCACGGTGGGTGGGTTTTCACACTCCAGTCAGCCGCTTCCCGCCTCCTCTCGGCTTCCCGCCACCTCCCGGCTTCCCGCCACCTCCCGGCTTCCCGCCACCTCCCGGCTTCCCACCACCTCCCGTCAACGCTCGAAACAAGAGCAGCAGCATCGTGCGCAAGATGACACCGCTCCTCGGGTCAGTAACTGCCGTCACCTTGAGTACATACTGTGGTGGGCTCAGCGGGGCCAGCTGAGAGTACACGGAGCCAGCTGAGAGAACACGGGGCCAGCTGAGAGAACACGGGGCCAGCTGAGAGTACACGGAGCCAGCTGAGAGAACACGGGGCCAGCTGAGAGTACACGGAGCCAGCTGAGAGAACACGGAGCCAGCAGCCAACTGAGAGTACACGGAAGCAAGCTGAGAGTACACGGAAGCAAGCTGAGAGTACACGGGAGTCCCTGCCTGAGCTGAGGGGCGAGACAGCCAGGCCGACCGTTCGCCTTCTAAAAAACAGAATACAATGTGTATTTGTATCAAATTCCAATATCATTTGCATACTGTTGGATAACACCGAGACATTACATACACACCATTCACGCACCAGAGTCCTGACCAGAGAGGACTGATTATATACGTCAATCCTTAACGATTGACCCAGCAGCTAATTGGGTCCCTGGGTTATTAAGCGATTAGCGGCACGTTTTCCAGGGGGAACTACTGAGTGCGGCTCACCATGAGCTACGGGAACGGGTAAGCTCTTAGCCGGCTAATGGCTGTCAGAAGTCGTTTGCCCTCAACCCACCTGTGTAGCCACGTGGGAGGACCTTGAGAACCGGGGCTGACGTCCGCCTGTGGGTGCATCTAGCGGAGATGTGGGCGAGGTCCCGTCACCCCTCACCCACCCACGCCCACCTGGCCCACGGTGAATCAAAACTTGTCGATGCGTTGGCGTTGTCTGGGGGGAAAAAACGGAAACCAGAGGCTGGCCGAGCAAGATCCAACGCTCTGGTGGTTCCTCTCCACCAAGCTCACGTGTAGAGGTTCCTCTTGTGGCCAACCTACTGTATTTCTCTCCTGCAAAATAGTGGCGTTGTTTTTTCCTCCAGATATGTTGCCAACTTCCTGCACAATGCCTCGCTCAATTATAGCTATCGTACCTCCGTGCACAGGTTTTTATGGCTGATTCAGGTAGCAAGTTGTGCTAGATAATAGCGATTCTTAGCGTTTTGTTGTTTATGAGCGGGTATACTGTCCTTGTTTATTCTGGCCAGAGGTAGCATACACTGCCAGGTGTAGCGGAAGGTCTCACATGTGAGGGGAGCCAGGTGTAGAGGCCGTTCTCACATGTGTAGAGGGAATATCAGGTCATTCTGTGAAGTGTTTTGCCTTACCTTGAGGTATCCTTGAGGTGTTTTCGGGGCTTAGCGTCCCTGCGGCCCGGTCGTCGATCAGGCCTCCTCGTTGCTGGACTGGTCAACCAGGCTGTTGAACGCGGCTGCTCGCAGCCTGACGTATGAATCACAGCCTGGTTGATCAGGTATCCTTTGGAGGTGCTTATCCAGTTCTCTCTTGAACACTGTGAGGGGTCGGCCAGTTATGCCCCTTATGTGTAGTGGAAGCGTGTTGAACACTCTCGGGCCTCTGATGTTGATAGAGTTCTCTCTCTCAGAGTACCTATTGCATCTCTGCTCTTCAACGGAGGTATTCTGCACATCCTGCCATGCCTCCTGGCCTCATGTGATGTTATATCTGTTATTATTTTCTATTTCTGATGTTATACCTACTGGAGGGAGTCGACCTCCAACATTCAAAACTCAAAAGTATAGTCTGTTCAGCGCCCTGTTTCACTGTTACTCCTGTTAGTGTCACACACACACACACACACACACACACACACACACACACACATACACATACACACACACACACACACACACACACACACACACACACACACACACACACACACACACACACACACACACATACACACACACACACACACACACACATACACACACATACACACACACACACACACACACACACACACACACACACACACACACACACACACACACACACACACACAGTCTCGCAGGCGAGCAATACTGGGCTGCCGTTTAGTCCTTGATAATAACAAGTCTCAAGGCCTCTTTCTCCAACAAAAAGTGGCGGAAACTCGCCCCAAAGCCGCCGTCAGCCTGGCCACTGCCTCCTGCTGACACACACACACACAAGGCCAGAGACTGTGTCCTGGGTCGGACGACACGAGGGAACTATCAGGAGAAAGCGATGATTGATTGATGAAGATTAAGCCACCCAAAAGGTGGCACGGGCATGAATAGCCCGTAAGTGGTGGCCCTTTGGAGCCATTACCAGTATCATTACCTGATACTGGAGATCTGTGGAGGTGCGACTGCACCCTGCGTGACGGGAGATGTCTCCCCCGTGGAGAAAGCGCCAAGCCGTTACGACTATATAGCACTGGGAAGGGGCCAGGATAAGGATTTGGGATGGGACGGGGGGAAGGAATGGTGCCCAACCACTTGGACGGTCGGGGATTGAACGCCGACCTGCATGACGCTAGACCGTTGCTCTACCGTCCAGCCCAAGTGGTTTGGACGACAGGAACACACGTGGAAACATGCCACCACACATGTGTTGTCACAAGGCACACACCAGGCATGGGGGCCTGATAGTTGAGTGGACAGCACTCTGGACTCCTAATCCTAGGGGTTCGGGTTCGATCCCCGGTGATGGCAGAAACAAAATGGGTCGAGTTTCTGTCACCCTGATGCCCCTGTAACCTAGCAGTAAATAGGTACCTGGGAGTTAGACAGCTGTTACGGGCTGCTTCCTGGGTGTGTGTGAAAAAAATTAGTTAGTAGTAACAGTTGATTGATTGACAGTTGAGAGGCGGGCCGAAAGAGCAGAGTTCAACCCCCGCAAGCACAACTAGGTGAATACCCTCGTATAGTTTCAGTCCTATACAAGATAGCATATGGCGAAGTGAAGACGACGATTTACCTGTTGACGATTTCGAGAGTTCTATGCAGGCGATGAGTCACAATAACGTGGCTAAAGTATGATGACCAGACTACACACTAGAAGGTGAAGGGACGACGACGTTTCGGTCCGTCCTGGACCATTCTCAATCGACTTGAGAATGGTCCAGGACGGACCGAAACGTCGTCGAGAGTTCTACCAGGGAGGTCAGTCACTCCACGGTGGAAAGAAACTGCAGACACAGATGCAAATGGAGCTTGCAGGTTGCAAAGGCGGGACCAAAGAGCTGAATCCCAAATCCTTTATCAACACAACTAGACGAGTACACATATAAAAAATTCCCTGCTTATGAGATTTTTCCCCGCCTCAGCTGGACAAGTAGATGGGGGGGAGGTGGGGGGGGGGGGGGGTGAACTGAAGCCCCAGACTGGTAACCTAATTTGCAACTGCCCCCCCCCCCACCAACCCCCCGCCCCCCCCCCCCGGCAGGTCCCCTCCCACCTACCCCCCCCCACTCACGATCCCTCCCATATCTCCCCCCTCCCACCTACATCCCCCTCACACCTGCCCACACCTCACACCACAGTACTCAGGCTTCACCTGCTTCACCTCCCCTTCACCAGCCCGCCTGCTTTCATACCTCTCACTGTATTTCCCACTTCTATACTTCCCTTCACCTATGCCTCTCCTTCCTCTTTACTCCCCTCCCCCCCAAAAAAAGGCTTCACCTTGGTCACCACTGTTTAAAGTGTGGATGAGGGGACGTGTGTGGATGAGGAGGGACGTGTGTGGATGAGAGGAGACGTGTGTGTAGTGTGTAGATGAGGGGAGACGTGTGTGTAGTGTGTGGATGAGGGGAGACGTGTGTGTAGTGTGTGGATGAGGGGAGACGTGTGTGTAGTGTGTGGATGAGGGGAGACGTGTGTGTAGTGTGTGGATGAGGGGAGACGTGTGTGTAGTGTGTGGATGAGAGGGGCGTGTGTGCAGGGGAGTTACGTCAGACGAAATATTGGAAAACATTACAAATATGCCCTCTAGGCCTTTTTAAAACATATTTGGGGGATTATCTAGACATACTCTCCTGTCTGTCAGATATAGCCAAGACTATCTGATATGTCCCCAGCTCTATGCAGCAGACTCTTGGACTACACTAGCCCTACGCAGAAGACTCTCGGTGCACACAGAATAATCTAGAACCATGCAGCAGACTAGGACCATGCAGCAGACTAGAACCATGCAGCAGACAAGGACCATGCAGCAGACTAGGATCATGCAGCAGACAAGGATCTTAAGAAAAGGTTACTAAACTATCACTATGACCTTAAAAATAAAGAAGGTACCTACAGCCTTAAACACCCCCGAGACGCGCAGACACACCGGTGTCCCAGCACGGGTGTCCCAACACGGGGTGTCCCAACACGGGGTGTCCCAGCACGGGGTGTCCCAGCACGGGTGTCCCAGCACGGAGGGGTCACACTCAGTTCCAGCGGCGTGCGGTAAATATAACGGGTTTGGGACCTCGAGCCCTTAACCCGGGTCCCTAAATGCGGGGCCCCTGCCGTGGGCGTCTGTGTGTGTGCGTGTCCCCCCATCACCTGCTTGTACCCATGTGTGCGTGCGTGTGTGTGCGTGTGTGTGTGTGTGTTTTAAACACCCCGAGACTCAGGTGTTGGCTGCAGGTTATATACATGGTTCTTCAGGTATATAAACACATATGTTTATATACCTTCAGGTATATAAACTCTTATACAGTTTACCAGAGTCGTTTCCCTTTCGTTTCATACGGTTCAATTGGTCTTCTTCTTCCCACGTGTACAATTCCCATTACCTTGCGTTTAGCTGGGTTGACGTCTAATGTTTCTCTGGGACTATCTGTGATGCTTATCCAGGTCGTCTTGCGTCTTAAGATGTGGAGTGAGGGGGAGGAGGGGAGAGGGAAGTGGGATGTTAATGGGGGAGAGAGAGAGAGAGAGAGTGAGAGAGAGTGAGAGAGAGTGAGAGAGTGAGTGAGAGAGAGAGAGAGAGAGAGAGAGAGAGAGAGAGAGAGAGAGAGAGAGAGAGAGAGAGAGAGTGGGAGGGCTGGAGGAGTGACCGATATTTGAGTACCCAGTCTTGCCCAACCAGTAGTCTCTACCACCACCATCACCAACACTATCACCACCATCACCATCACCACCTGCACCATCCCTCCTCCCCCTCCACCCACCTCACCATTCATCCCACAAGCCTCACCGTACACCCAACACCTGCAAATCTGCTTGAAAAACTAAGCGACACTCGAATATCAATCGAGTGTACGAAAGTGTGTCAGGAGGGAGGGTGGGTGTGGGGGGGGTGTTGCAAGGTGGGGGCGTGTGTGTGGGGGGTGTGGGGGGTGGGACCAGGAGTGGGTCAGTATACCAGGAGGCTGGACTCTCCTAAGTGCACACGGCTAAGCGTGTGTGCTAACTCTTGAGCCCCACCTTACCTGCAGCTGTCGGGGGACCAGTTACTCCAAAGGTCCTTCTGGTGATCTTCGGGACCAAGGCAAGCCAAGGTCCTCTTGTGTGTGTGTGTGCGTGTGCGTGTGTGTGTTTACATGTATGCGTGTGTGACCTCTTTTTTTGCACGCGTGTACACACATGTATGCATACCTCCAGACATGAATGTGGAATGCTTTACAACCTTAACCTAACCTAACACGTACAGTCCCTGCTGGCTGTAATAGACGTCAAAACCTTAACCTAACACGTCCAGTGACCGACCCACAAAACCCACCGTCGCCGCTAACAACAAGGTCACATACTGGCTAACACAAGGAGACAAATATATATAATGTGCCGTTAGGAACTGGGCGGAAACGAAGTTCACTTTGCGCCATATGGGCTGAACACCTGTGGGTGTACCGGTTCGTATCCCTCCAGCTCTATAAGGAGATACCTTCTCTGCTCACTTACTCAACGGTAGCCTCGGGTCACCCCCTTCCCCCCCTCACCCCCACATACACACACATTCACACACACACACACACTCACACACACACATTCACACACACACACACACTCACACACACACATTCACACACACACACACACATTTTAGGAAGTGTTGTCTAAAAGGTGTAGAGAAGTTCAAGAAAATATTCCTGCAGAGGGATATGACAAGGGAAGAGAGAATACGGACAGCAGACGCGAGGAAGGAGCGCAGGGAGAGAGAAGGAAATCAGAGTACCACAACCCGGAACCCTACAATCCCAGAGCGAAGTGGAGAACCCTCCTCAAACAGTGCAACAGCCACAGGGATTGGGGCACCACCCCCAAATTCTACCCAACAGACACCCAACCTGCCCCATCCCCTGTCAGCCCCCCACTAAGTACCCACCTAGGGCACCCTCCCCCCACCCACCCCCCTCCCCCCACTCACCCCCCTTCTCCCCCTCACCCCTCACCCCAGGACCTCCCTTCCCCCCCATCCCCCATGCCCTCCCTTCTCCCACATGCCTTCCCGTCTCCCCCACCCCCATGCCCTCCCTTCCCCCCCTCCCCCCTAAGCCCCCCACTCTCCCCCACCCCACCTAAGTCTTCCCCTCTCCCCCACTCCCCTAAACCCTCCCCTCTTCCTCACCCACCTCAGCCCTCCCTTTTCCCCCACGCCCCCCAAGCCCTCCACCCTTTTCTCTCCCCCCAAGCCCCCCCATCTCCCCTATCCCCCACAGCCTCTCCTCCCCCCATGCTTCCCCAACCCTCCCTCTCTTACCCACCCCCTGTACCCTCCCCCTCTTATCCACCCCCTGTACCCTCCCCCTCTCCCCCACCACCCCAAGCCCTCCCTCCTCCACCAATCCCCCCGTGCCAGGTCCCCCCAGCTCCCACTCACCCCAGATCCCAAAGGTCCCCCCCAGAAAAGAAGCAGAAGAGAGTCAGTTTCAGGGTGATGTACTCGAACATAGATGGGATCACAAGCAAGACAAGTGAACTAAGGGAAAGAGCACAAGAAGTTAACCCAGATGTAATCGGACTCACTGAAACAAAACTCTCTGGAATCATAACGAATGCCGTGTTTCCCCAGGAGTATACAGTAATAAGGAAAGAGAGGGAAGGTAGAGGAGGAGGCGGAGTGGCCCTACTCATGAGAAGGGAATGGAGTTTTAAGGAGATGGCCATCCCGGGCTGTGAGGAGTTCAGAGACTACATAGCAGGCACCATAACAATGGGAGGACCAAGAATAGTAGTAGCAGTAATATACAACCCTCCACCAAATGACAGGAGACCCAGTCAAGAGTATGAAAACAACAACAAGGCAGTTAACACTATAATTGAGAGGGCAGCCTCTGCTGCCTGTAGAAATAGATCCCACCTGCTCATCATGGGCGACTTCAATCACGGAAAGATTGACTGGGAGAACAAGGAACCGCATGGAGGCGAGGATACGTGGAGAGCCAAACTATTGGAGGTGGTGACAAGCAACTTTTTAACCCAGCATGTCGGAGAACCCACAAGGATGAGAGGCAATGACGAACCAGCGAGACTCGACCTAGTCTTCACTCTGAACGACTCCGACATAAGAGAAATCGGTTTTGAGGACCCAGTAGGAATGAGCGACCACAGTGTACTGGTGTTTGAGTACTTGATTGAAGAAGGGTTATTGAACTCGAGGAGGGATACCGAAACCAAAAGGTTAGCATACCGAAAGGGAAACTATGAGGGGATAAGAAAATTCCTAACAGATATAGCATGGGAAACAGAGCTCAGGGGAAAGACGGCCCAAGATATGATGGATTACATCACGCAGAAGTGCAAGGACGCAGCGAACAAGTTTGTCCCAGTCCAAAAGGAAAACAGAGAAATGAAGATGAGAAACCCATGGTTTAATCAAAGATGTAGGCTAGCTAAGCAGCAAAGTAAAAGGGCATGGAGAAACTATAGGAATAACAGGACACTGGAGAGCAGAGAAAGATACCAGAATGCCAGGAATGAATATGTCAGGATGAGAAGAGAGGCAGAAAGACAATACGAAAATGACATCGCAAGCAAGGCAAAGACTCAGCCTAAATTGTTGCATAGCCACATTAGGAGAAAAACAACAGTAAAGGAACAGGTTATGAGATTAAGGATAGGGGCGGAAGGATTCACTACAAATGACAAGGAAGTGTGTGAGGAATTGAATAAGAAATTCCAGGAGGTCTTCACCTTAGAACAAGGAGAAATTCCAGAGGTAAGTGAGGGAATAGCTAACCAGGAACCACTGGAAGAGTTTGAGATTACCAGTGGGGAAGTAAGGAAGTGTTTACTAGAGTTGGATGTGACAAAGGCTATAGGCCCAGATGGAATCTCCCCTTGGGTTCTAAAGGAAGGAGCAAGAGAACTGAGCCTACCACTCTCCATAGTGTATAACAAATCACTGGCAACAGGGGAACTGCCAGATATTTGGAAAGCAGCTAACGTAGTCCCGATATACAAGAAAGGGGATAGACAGGAGGCACTGAACTACAGGCCAGTGTCCCTAACCTGCATACCATGCAAGCTGATGGAGAAGATTGTGCGAAAAAAACTAGTGGAGCATCTGGAGCGAAGGAACTTTGTAACACAGCATCAACATGGGTTCAGGGATGGCAGGTCCTGCCTCACAGGGTTACTTGAATTCTACGACCAGGCAACAAAAATAAGGCAAGAAAGAGAAGGGTGGGCAGACTGCATATTTTTGGATTGTCAGAAAGCCTTTGATACAGTGCCACACAAGAGGCTAGTGCGAAAGTTGGAGATGCAGGCTGGAGTGAGAGGGAAGGTACTCCGGTGGATAGAGGAATACCTAAGCAACAGGAGACAACGAGTCTGTGTGAGGGGTGAGGTCTCAGATTGGCGAGACGTCACAAGTGGAGTCCCGCAGGGGTCAGTCCTTGGACCTATACTGTTTCTGGTATATGTAAATGATCTCCCAGAGGGTATAGATTCGTTCCTCTCAATGTTTGCCGACGATGCAAAAATTATGAGGAGGATTGAAACAGAGGATGATAGTAGAAGGCTACAAGATGACCTGGATAGACTGAGTGAATGGTCCAACAAATGGCTGTTGAAGTTCAACCCGAGTAAATGCAAAGTAATGAAACTAGGAAGTGGAAACAGGAGGCCAGGCACAGGATACAGAATAGGAGATGAAGTACTTAATGAAACAGACAGAGAGAAAGATCTAGGAGTTGATATCACACCAAACCTGTCTCCTGAAGCCCACATAAAGAGAATAACGTCTGCGGCATATGCGAGGCTGGCTAACATCAGAACGGCGTTCAGGAACCTGTGTAAGGAATCATTCAGAATCTTGTACACCACATATGTAAGACCAATCCTGGAGTATGCGGCCCCAGCATGGAGCCCGTACCTTGTCAAGCACAAGACGAAGCTGGAAAAAGTCCAAAGGTATGCTACTAGACTAGTCCCAGAACTAAGAGGCATGAGTTATGAGGAAAGGCTGCGGGAAATGCACCTCACGACACTGGAAGACAGAAGAGTAAGGGGGGACATGATCACAACCTACAAAATCCTCAGGGGAATCGACCGGGTAAACAAGGACGAACTTTTCAACACTGGTGGGACGCGAACAAGGGGACACAGGTGGAAGCTGAGTACCCAAATGAGCCACAGAGACGTTAGAAAGAACTTTTTCAGTGTCAGAGTAGTTAGCAAATGGAATGCATTAGGAAGTGATGTGGTGGAGGCTGACTCCATTCACAGTTTCAAATGTAGATATGATAGAGCCCAATAGGCTCAGGAATCTGTACACCAGTTGATTGACGGTTGAGAGGCGGGACCAAAGAGCCAGAGCTCAACCCCCGCAAGCACAATTAGGTGAGTACAATTAGGTGAGTACACACACACACACACACACACACACACACACACACACACACACACACACACACACACACACACACAGACGGTTGGAACAAGTTAGGTGAGAAGGTGGTGGAGGCCAAGACCGTCAGTAGTTTCAAAGCGTTATATGACAAAGAGTGCTGGGAAGACGGGACACCACGAGCGTAGCTCTCATCCTGTAACTACACTTAGGTAATTACACACACACGCACCTGGACACGTGTCCTAGATGGGAACCTTGTCCATTAACCTGTTAGATATAACACGTAAGGTGAGGGAGGATGTATTTTTTAACCTCATCAGTGGATATAATTGGCAGTTCCACTCCTCTGTAACACCCTCCCCTATTTCCCAACAAGTGTTTACCTATTTATTAAAAAAAACTAATCCAATTGTAGATGAAATCTCTTTCATGCGAATACAGAATGGATAGTTGAGTAAGCGAACTAATAACCCAGTGATCAATTGTCTTCACGCACTGTAGACATCAATCGCGTCTTTCCTTACGTACCAGCTGTCACGATAACAGTAGTTGAGATCTCGCATGTGGATATCTGGTAGCGGGATGACCTCCGTCGTCCTCGTCGTCGCCGTCGTCCTCGTCGTCGCGACAACCAAAGAACTCCATCCGTCGCTACGGGCACGTCATCTTCACTAGTCCAGTCCAAGTCCCACACGGGACAGAACAACCACAGCCCTCTCTCTGTCTCTCTGTCTCTCTCTCTCTCTCTCTCTCTCTCTCTCTCTCTCTCTCTCTTTCTCTCTCTCTCTCTCTCTCTCTCTCTCTTTCTCTCTCTCTCTCTCTCTCTCATCTAGTACAGACCCACAGTACCCACACTGGCACCATCGTCCACGCATCACAGCCTCAGTGATCATATTTACAACCATCCGAGGCAGCAGCTTCGAAGTGTTCGACCTCATGTCAAAACCTTCCAGTAATTTCAACCCAACGCAGTCACTGACGAAGTGAACTGGCAACACTGCCTCCAAGAATAACATTAAATCAAGCCATTTACTGATTCAGATCAGTGAAAATATTTAAAATGTCCCGCCCAGCAAACAGAATACTTGAGGCATTATTACAGAACCGCGAAAAAACAGCATATTTCGTTTCCCAAAAAATCTCCCGCCAGCAGTTTTATATGACAAGCCAAAGACAATGGTTTTAATGGGGGTGTGGTGGAGAGTGGGGAGGGGGGTGGTGAAGAGTGGGGAGGGGGTTGGTGGAGAGTGGGGAGGGGGTTGGTGGAGGGGTGGGGAAGGGGGGTGGTGGGGGGGAGGGGGGTGGGTAAGTGGTGGTGCTACGCAACATAATGCACCAAGCATCAGGCGCCAAGAAACAGGGACTTGCGCAAACTGTAGCGGTGGGGAGGGGGGGGGGGAGGGAGGGGGACGGTGAGGTCACAGAAGAGTGCTGGATCACCACCCCCTCCTTCCCCTACCCCCCACACCCCACACATACCAGGGGGGACCTCACACCCCTGCCTGTCTCTCATACCTCACTCATACTCCTTCTCTATCTCTCAGGGTGTCCTCATACCCCCCTGCCTACCTCACCTATCGTTATGCGGAAACTCCAGTTTTTATGGGCAACTCTCTCTGGTGGTACAGGTGCCAGGCGAGGTACCTGGTCACACGAGGTCAACACAGGTACAAGGAGGCTGTCATACCTGAGTGAAGGGCTTCTCTCTACACAAATCGGGAATGAAGACTATTTATTTGTAACCGAAATATATCAACCAAGTCGTTTAATTATGACATTACTCCTGTGTTAATCACCAAGACAATTCTGTTCTTGGAACGAAATATAATCAGTCTGGTTAATCCATGGATGAATGCACCGACAGGCGATTAAAACGTCTACGTTCCAATTGCGTCGGGCCGCCATGTCTCAGTGACTCGCCGTCGTTACTAATAACGCAAACGTTGGCTCGGTAACACCTGAGGATATAATCGAACTAGTAATACGAATTCTAAGTTTAGTATTCAGGCAGGAAAGGTGAGTGTCCCCGTGGTGGTGACTCCGGAGGTGGGGGCGCGCCCACCCCCCCACGTCAACCACGTCAACCACGGTGTTATCCCTCGTAAACACACTTGTTTGTGCACTTACGCCACGGGTCACTCGTTAGCCAGACTCGTCATGAGTTACTGGTCCGCCTACCTCGTCGGCAGTCACTCGCGTTTGGTCAGTGGCGTTGGTGATCGACAACGCGAGACCCGGACAGTTACGTGCGGGTCAGTCCTGAACACACGTAGCTTGCAGCTATAGTCTATACTTACGGGACGACATTGGACAAGTTATTCCTTATCGCGGCCCTCGTGTTGAAGCACAACATTTCCATCTTTCGCCAGGGACCAGACGTGAGGGGTAGGACGCCTCCGCCCCTGGCTTCCGTCGACAGCACCTTCCGCTACACTCAATACAGAGTGACAGTTCCGCTACCAAGTGAGCTCGTGTCTACCAGGTCCCTCGTCTCCCGGCCTCCCCAGCGCTTGGTGAGAGTAGTCCTTTTCCTTTCGGTATTTGATTGGCCAATTACAATTATGACTGGGAGTTAGGATGGTTCTCAGGGGTCCTGGTTATCAAGGACATTCTATTAATCACCGGTCAATTAGATTCATCGTTGTCAACTCGTTGAGTATAATCACGAAGCTTCTAACGAGCAACCGTTTGTGTGTAACATCGTGCCAACGATCTACGAGCTGCCGTCAGTCTTATATCGTTTACATAAATTCGTGTGGGAGTTGCAGCAGTGGATGGCAGCGACCCCCCCGCTGCCAAGCAGGCTGAAGGTTAAGCAGGCAAGCGACAATCTCACGTTACCTGAAGCAGACACCGGGTCAAGGTGTAAAGTGTTTACCACCCTACAGTCAATTAACCCTTCATGAGTGTGTCGGGGGCATTCCTGAGCCCCTTACTGTCTCTTCCGTCACTCTCGTCGACAGTAAGGGGCTCAGGTACACACACACACACACACACAATTCCGACAGTTCTGTTGGAATATCCAACAGAACTGTCAATGTCAACATTAGAGTCCATACGCCAGTGTGGACATGTGTCCTCACTCTTCGCGGAGTTGTGTTCAACAACAAATTAACTTTGGGAAAAGACTGGTATACGTCCCTTTCAGTGCCTGCGTTGGTAGGGCGGTGTTGCATCACTGGGGACCCCTGACCCACGGTGGCAGGGGTGACCACGTCCCTGATGATGGCACTCGTGGCACACCTGGCTCTCGTGGGGGGCTCTCAGGGCTGGTTGAGGCATCGAATGTCATCAACAAGGCCTCCGGTACACCGATTATATTCCTTGTGCGTAAAGCAATCCTGGGTATCTTTTTTTTCCACAACTCGTATGCAACAAAACGGTTCCCGAAGAACCTGACTCGACACACACACACACACACACACACACACACACACACACACACACACACACACACACACACACACACACAACATCCGGAATCAGCCGTAATCTGTTTGCCCTCTTGACTTTGATTCCCCCACACTAACTCATTCATCCCAACGTTAGAACTTTCTACTCTTTTCTCACTCGCACATCTACATCGTCACTTTCCGCCCTCTAAACACTTCCTTCTTATCGTTTACACCTGGTGCATGTTGATTGGCTTTCCCGTGACTGGCTCAAATGTTGTTTGTCTAGACCTTTTGTTGCGTGTGAAAGAACCTCATGTTGCTGCTGCCAACTACTCACGTCCGCACACATATGATCACCACCTACAAGATTCTCTAGGGAATTGATAGGGTAGAGTCAGGTTATTTAACACAAGGGACACACTCACTGGGGGACATAGGTGGGAATTGAGCGCCCAAATGGGCCATAGAGACATTAGAAATCATTTTTATAGTGTCAGAGTAGTTAACAAATGGAATGCATTAGGAAGTGATGTGGTGGAGGCTGACTCCATACACTTTTCAAATGTAGATATGATAGAGCCCAGTAGGCTCAGGAACCTGAACACCAGTTGATTGACAGTTGAGAGGCGGGACCAAAGAGCCGAAGCTCAACTCCCCGCAAGCACAACTAGGTGAGTACACACACACACAAATATGTATCCACTAATAACTTATAAAACAAGCCAAGCATGACTTTGAGATCTTGGAAAGAAGGAAAAAAAACATTGTACTTTGTCAATTTTTTGCCTGAGTAACACTGCCTCTATTATAACTTGTGGAGATGAATGATTAATCGTAAGCTTAGAAGCTAAGCTTAGAAAATACAAACAACCGAAACGACAGAGACAAACTCAAATTACAAAAACAGGTATTTGATTCGAATAAAGACGACAATATGCGAGGAAAAGAGAAGATTGAGAGAGAAAGAGGAGAGGGAGAGCTTCATGCTTGCAGTTTCACTAGGTTCGGCACTAGACATCCCTAATGAATCCTAGTCTTAGTTAAAAAAGAGAGAAAGAGAGAGAGAGAGGAGAGTGAAAGAAAGAGGAAGAGAGAAAGAGGAGAGAAAATCGTGCTAGGGGCACCACGCTGGTGACCCCCCGCGCAGAGTGACCCGTTTCCCGCCTTGGCCCTCCCACCTAGTGATGAAGCCCAACATATCGTACCGCACTTAACACCCCCCCCCCCCTTCCCTCAACCTGGTCATTCAGGAACTAAAAAGAATGTTCTTGCTATGACAAAATTTAAACTAGGATTTAACACAAAAAAAATCTCAAGTTACTTCAACATGGAATTGTACTTATAGAAATAGGTCAACACCTTTATAAATTAATATATACACAATCATAATTAAATATAATGCCGCCACTCTTATCCAGTTACGCTTAAAGTACCTGTCATATTCACATAGAAAATATACTTACCATCACACAATATAATAAACACCAAAAGCAATCTATAACCAAATGGCGAGAAGGTAAGATCGGTGTGGAGTGGCTATCTTAGAGGCTTGGCGAGATGTATCCCTGGAGTATCCTTGGAGTATCTCTGAAGTATCCTTGGAGTATTCCTGGGACCAGGGTTTGATATGTGATAACTTGTTCCACGAGGAGGCTGATGGGAAGGGTGGGGGGGGGGGGGGATCCTCAGGTTCACATATCCACCGCAGCCCGCCTGGGCCGGCACTTCTCGCTTCATGCAGGTCGTCGTTCAATCCCCGACCGTCCAAGTGGTTGGGGCACCATTCCTTTCCCCCCGTCCCATCCCAAATCCTTATCCTGACCCCCCCCCCCTTTTCAAGTGCTAAATAGTCGTAATGGCTTGACACTTTCCCTTGATAATTCCTTCCTTCCTTGTCTAATTGTTCCTTGAACACTTCCCCTCTCGTACGTACAATATTTCTAGTGTTGTTCTTGAAAACTGGACGATACTCCAGCGTCCGGGGTCGTGGTGGAGAGTGGAATTATTGATGCTTTTGACAATCTATTAGGCGTCTTTGAAGGCCCCCCCTGTATATACAAGTGTATAAATACAAGTCTGTGTATGCATACTGAAGGCAGGTACCCGCATCAATACACACAAGGCCAAGAGAGAGAGAGACGAGATGACCCACATAGCTCGGGTCAATATCCCTGCACTTAGAAACTCGAGACTTAAACCCCAAAACACCTCAACAACTTCGTATAGAATATCTATCAATAAAAAAAACAAAGTATGATCAAATTAACCGTATATACATATATTATTCTCAAAAGGTCTGACAAGCAGGATACTTCCCACATTGAATGTGTATATATCAACATGAAGGAATACGATCTCTCTTAATGTTATACAATGACAAGCCGGTGAGACTGATAAATAATCTCTAGCAATCTTAACAACGAGGTCATTGTATCGATACATTCATCTACCATTTGGCCCCGGTCTACAGTTTCTCTCTCTCTCTCGGCCCAAGTGGTGTCAAGCAGAGAGAGAGACAGAGAGATATACAGGTAGATGAAGAGAGAGCAACAGCACGCATGCCCAGTCTACTAACACCACCCCCAGGCCACACACCCCCAAGCTACACCCCCAAGCCACACCCCAAGCCACACACCCCAAGCCACACCTCAAGCCACACCCCGTCCTACACTAGGTGGAGGACGGCCCGGCATACTGCCCATCACCATAAGCTCTTGACATTGGCATAAACTGACATGACAGCAGAGAAAGAAGAAGAGAGTAGCAACGTGTTATTTATTAGCAACGCTTTTGCAACTGCTCAGCGTCCCTCAATACTGTCACTTACGACTGTTTCTACGGCTGTTACGATTGCCGTCATTACAACTATGCTGCAACAATTATCGCTACAACTATTACTAACACCACCACCACTACTGTTACTATTACTACTACTATTGTCAGTGTTACGGCTGCTATTAGAAATAATCTTGCTGGCATTATTACATCTATAGTACACCCATATCCCTACCCAATCCCGCAGCACTTACACCCACATCCGTACCCAATCCCCCAGCACTTACACCCACATCCGTACACAATCCCCCAGCACTTACACCCACGTCCGTACCCAATTCCGCAGCACTTACACCCACGTCCGTACCCAATCCCCCAGCACTCACACCCACGTCCGTACCCAATCCCCCAGCACTCACACCCACGTCCGTACCCAATCCCCCAGCACTCACACCCACGTCCGTACCCAATTCCCCAGCACTCACACCCACGTCCGTACCCAATCCCCCAGCACTCACACCCACGTCCGTACCCAATCCCGCAGCACTTACACCCACGTCCGTACCCAATCCCGCAGCACTTACACCCACGTCCGTACCCAATCCCCCAGCACTCACACCCACGTCCGTACCCAATCCCCCAGCACTCACACCCACGTCCGTACCCAATTCCCCAGCACTCGCACCCACGTCCGTACCCAATCCCCCAGCACTCACACCCACGTCCGTACCCAATCCCCCAGCACTTACACCCACACGGCCACCAATCATGCCTAGTAACCCACTGGCGCCCGGGAAAATAGAGGTCAGCTGAGGCAGCGACGAGGAAATGATCGTACGTCTGGCCGCGGGGTCCGAGCATCTTCCTCCCCTGACTATATATCGCTTTTCACGCTTGATCTCAATAAATCCAGTTTCCGATACAACTTTCTGCCACCTACATCATCACAATTCCAGCTTGAGGGAATGGTTCTTGTAAAAAACTGTAAAAGGGAGCAATTTACAATCGTTTAAACGTAATAAATGAGGTAAATTGTAGAGAATACGCTGTTCATAGCGTTGAATGGGCCAGACTTTGTGACCCACTGTTGGCGGCCATCTTGGGCTACAAAGGGAGTGTAAGTAGGTTATCACATGCTTGGCAGACGAGCCTGGCTGGCGTCGTCGCCTGTGACTGACAACACCTGTTGTCTCTACATGTGTCATTCGTTGTTATTTAAACTCGTAATGATTTGGATTTAAGTCATGATTCTCATTCATCTACTATACTAATTATATTATTTTTATTACTGCTATTATTAGTATTACGGTGATAATGAAAGTAGACATATCTAGGTAGGTTAGGAACGGGCTGTGAATACCAAGCAATCAGCTCTGGCACCGCTGATGGCACCGCTGACACACTTGTCACTCTAATCATGCTAACGGATTACGAGCCCACGTGTGTGTGTGTGTGTGTGTGTGTGTGTGTGTTTGTGTGTGTGTGTGTGTGTGTGTGTGTGTGTGTATACACCCTCCCATACACTCACGAGGCGTCTTAAGCATCTGCATCACAAACGTCGATGGCATCTCAAACAAAACTGATGAATTAAACCAGAGGTACAAGGAAGAATAACCAGATACACTATCATTTGTGAAGAAATGATAGTGCATAAAAGAGTTAAGAGGACATACCAGTGCAAGACAGATGATGGTGAAAGACACTCTACATCATACCACTCCACACCTTCATCATACCACTCCACACCTCCATCATACCACTCCACACCTCCATCATACCACCAACAAACAACCGCATTATACCACCACTACCACCATCCCACCGCTGCTATGCCAAAGGTCAAGAGCATAGAGTGGCAACACTGGTCAGGATTTCAGCGGTTCTCAGCACTGCTCTCAGCTCTTTCCAGAGAGCTTCGTCGTGCGCAGCGTAGCGCTGAGCAAACACGAGCGAACGTTTCTGCGCAGCGCCGGAGGCTTTGTCATATTCCACCACCCCTCCTGTGGGAAACACACCCTCCCCTTCATTAGCAAGTCTGCCTGATACAACTGTATTTTTCCCCCCACGTGTATAAATATACCCCCCCCCCCCTTCACCTTCTCCTCTTAGTCCTTCTCTTAAACCACTCCTCAGCTCTTCTGATTCCCTTCTTCCTCCTCCTTCTCCACGCCGAAAAAGCAGAGGTGCAACAGGTACTCTGAGAGAGAACTCTATCAACATCAGAGGCCCGAGACTGTTCAACACGCTTCCACTACACATAAGGGGCATAACTGGCCGACCCCTCACAGTGTTCAAGAGAGAACTATCAACATCAGAGGCCCGAGACTGTTCAACACGCTTCCACTACACATAAGGGGCATAACTGGCCGACCCCTCACAGTGTTCAAGAGAGAACTATCAACATCAGAGGCCCGAGACTGTTCAACACGCTTCCACTACACATAAGGGGCATAACTGGCCGACCCCTCACAGTGTTCAAGAGAGAACTATCAACATCAGAGGCCCGAGACTGTTCAACACGCTTCCACTACACATAAGGGACATAACTGGCCGACCCCTCACAGTGTTCAAGAGAGAACTCTATCAACATCAGAGGCCCGAGACTGTTCAACGCGCTTCCACTACACATAAGGGGCATAACTGGCCGACCCCTCACAGTGTTCAAGAGAGAATTGGATAAGCACCTCCAAAGGATACCTGATCAACCAGGCTGTGACTCATACGTCAGGCTGCGAGCAGCCGCGTCCAACAGCCTGGTTGATCAGTCTGGCAACCAGGAGGCCTGATCGACGACCGGGCCGCGGGGACGCTAAGCCCCGGAACCACCTCAAGGTAACCTCAAGGTAACGCCCCCTTCTCATTTTCTTCTTCCCCCTACCTATGCCTTCTTCTCTTTTCCCCTCATATACCTTCTTCTCTTCCACATTTCCTCTTTCTTCTTTCTCTCTCAGCCCCCTCCTCTTCCTCACGTTACTGGTGTTGAACAAATCCACAAGGGCCGTGATGAGGGTTCGAACCTACGTCTGGTGTTACGAACCTGTTAATGGTGTTATTAGCGTCGCGCACGTCACCGCACGTCACGGCTCATAGGCTGCTCAAGGCAAGTCATCATACATAACAATGATAATATGTGAATCACAAATCAACTGGTCAAGACAGGTCAGATTAGCAAACAATGCTATACGGGAATACATGGTTCTGTAATTACAACAATAGTAACAATAGTGAAGTCTAATATCATAGTAAATCGCTCTCAAAATAACGGATACAAAACCATTACAGTTATGTATTCTAAACACTTTGCACTTTGAACTATGAAGACACCTAACACGACAGGAGGCTAAATTGCTTTTAACGAATGGTAATGTATTTATATATATACAATCATACATAATACAATACGAGCAGATACAGTTACAACATTACCAACTCCCGTGATCAAAATAGTAAATGGCAAATACCTGAAAATGACTAAACAATGGCTGGAAAGCCAATTAAGAGAGAACAATTGTGAGTAGTAAAAGCAACAGAGTCAAGGAGTACAAGCATACCTGGAGCATACTTGGAGCATACTTGGAGCATACCTGGAGCATACCTGGAGCATACTTGGAGAGGGTTCTGAGAGGTGTTCTACTCCCTAAGTCCGGCCTGAGGCCAGGCTTGACGTGCGAGCCTGGCCTTAACACTGATGAAATCCCAGCCAACACAGTATGGAGGTCAATATATGTATCTCATGGTTACAACAGTCAGCCAGGAGGTCACCACTACCACTGGTCACCACTGTGGTGAGAGCGACCAGTCTACCATCACTAGGGTACCAATGACACTGGAGTGTACTTTGTCCTTGGTGTCCAGGTGCCTGTTTGCTGTACCAGTTTAGAAACAACACTTTATTAAGAAAAAGTTGCTATTTAACAATCATTGTTAACAAAATGATAGCCTAATATCATCCTGGCAGGATGATTTGCTCTTTGCTGCATTCGTTATCTTTTTAAAGTAGTGATCATGTCTCCTCTGTTCCTTCAGTAGCGAGGTCGAGTTCTCTCAGTATTCCTTCACAGCTCTGCTCCGTTAGTTGGGGTACGAGCCTAATTGCTTATCTCCGGGCCTTTCCTAGTTTCTCCGAGCTTCTTTATGGCGTGGGTTCCATGCCGGGGCTGTAGACTGACCTCTCGCATACGTCACATATACCGTTGTTGGGTTCCTTTGTTCAAGGTCCTTCCCTCCGTGTGTGTGTGTGTGTTTGGGTATTAGAGTGTGAGCTTGTGTATGCGAGCTCGGACATTTAAGCAAGGGCGCGTATCAGAACAATACAAGCCACACATCACACAAGACTGTGAGAGCGACCTCTAATTGACCTGTTGACCACGCGGAAGTCTCCCTTCGAACCCGACTTGATTGATGAAGATTAAGCCACCCAATAGGTGGCACGGGCATGAATAGCCCGTAAGTGGTGGCCCTTTTGAGCCATTACCAGTATCAAGAGCTGATACTGGAGATCTGTGGAGGTGCGGCTGCACCCTGCGTGACGGGAGATGTCTCCCCCGTGGAACCCGACTTCTCCCTCCCTCTTCCTTTTCCATCCCGTCCCGTTTCCTCCTCTCCTCCTCTTCCTCCTCCCCCCCCCGTCCTTCATCCACCACTTTACCCACCTACTCTCACCCATGACTCACAGGTATACCCACTTCTGACTCGCCAATTACGTCACCCTCGTTTCCTGTGCCACATTCCTAGACGAAAGATGTTGTCATGAGCGCCGCTGCTGGACAAGTTCCACTCCCCCACACACACACTGCACCTCCCGCCCCGCTACCCTGCCACCTACCTACCCTACTGGGAGCCGGTCGGCCGAGCGGACAGCACGCTGGACTTGTGATCCTGTGGCCCTGGGTTCGATCCCAGGCGCCGGCGAGAAACAATGGGCAGAGTTTCTTTCACCCTATGACTCTGTTACCTAGCAGTAAAATAGGTACCTGGGTGTTAGCTGTCACGGGCTGCTTCCTGGGGGTGGAGGCCTGGTCGAAGACCGGGCCGCGGGGACACTAAAAAGCCTCGAAATCATCTCAAGATAACCTCAAGATAACCCACTATGTGCAGGCGATGAGTCACAATAACGTGGCTAAAGTATGTTGACCAGACCACACACTAGAAGGTGAAGGGACGACGACGTTTCGGTCCGTCCTGGACCATTCTCAAGTACCTTCCCACTGTGTTGCGGCCTCAATGGTATACGAGGAAGGGGAATGGAAATTCGGGTGTGGGCTGGGGGGATGGAAAAGTGATATGGAATGGGTAGTAGTGTGTGCATGAGAGAATGAGAGAGGGGGGGGAGGGGGGAGGGGTCTCGCTTGGTCGAAATGAGAAAGATTTTCGATTCGACTTGGAGCTCGGGTCAGTTCTTAACTGATCGCGCCTGTTCACCCAGCAGTACTTGGGGACCTGGTTGTAAACCAATTGGCGAGTCGTGTTCCAAGGGGAAACTAATAAATGCCAGAAATCGTTTTATGGACTTCTGGCAAAAAACAATAAAAGACAAGAAACGGAAAAAAAGAGAGAGAACTCTTGTTTGAAAACTGTGGAGACTTCAACGCCAAGATGATAGTGAGCCCAAGCATCAACCGTTCATCATAACTTTCCAACTGGCATTGAGACATTGTTCATGGTGGGTTTGTGTGGTACTTGAGTAGCTTGGGCGGCCGTGTTGGAGATGGGCGTGAAGGTAAGCGTAGCCAGCAGGTGGGCGTGGCTAGTAGATGGGCGTGGCAAGCAGTATGGGGTAACTTCAGAGTGCGGGGACCGGGAGCCGAAGGCTGCGCCGGACGCGTGGCAGGTGTGTGGGATAGAAGTGCACGCCCCCAGAAAATTGCCTGCGGTGGAGAGGCAGAATTAAGGAATTACGAGAGGATTGGGTCCTGCCTCCCTCTCTTTCTTCTCCCTACTGTCTTCCTCTCCCTATGTATGCCTTCCTCCCTACGTCCTTCCCTACCTCCCTCTCGACTTCCTTCTTTACCTTCTAGTCGACCTTCCCTCTCGACCACAGACACAGTCTATGTCACATGATCAATAACTCGCAAGTTACACATGGGCAATGTGTCAATCAACTGAAATCATGGTTGCAGTGTCCGTAGACTTCAAATATACATTTGATATGCCTGATTTGACAATTATTAGAAAGCACTGCAGTCAAATCCACGTTTTCACAGCACATTAAACCCTTATACAGGTAGCTTGAGACATTACAATGTGACGCACGTTACTAGACACTGCGTCACAGCGCAGGGGGGTGGGGTGGGCGTTCGAAACACTGGAACATACGCGCATGCGTTCGAAACACTGATGTACATACGCGGTGTTCAATGGCCGCAACACACACACACACACACACACACACACACACACACACACACACACACACACACACACACACACACACACACACACACACACACACACACACACGGGCAACAAGTCATAGTGGGGATGCTCGGTAAATCAACGCGCGGCCACACGACGGATGAGGAAGATTCCGGACGTCGTACACAGCCACTGACCCGGGCAGGGATACGAGAGGCGAGTCAGATGTCACAGGCAGTCAGATGTCACCAAACAGGGATACAAGAGACGAGTCAGATGTCACTGGACAGGGATACAAGAGACGAGTCAGATGTCACAGGCAGTCAGATGTCACCAGGGCAGGGATACAAGAGACGAGTCAGATGTCACCGGACAGGGATACGAGAGGCGAGTCAGATGTCGCAGGAAGTCAGATGTCACCAAACAGGGATACGAGAGGCGAGTCAGATGTCACAACACGGGTGACTTCAGACGGACGTATCATCAACGTCACATCGACGTATCAAGCTTACCACCAGGACACACGTTAATAATATGCTAAACGGTCACAACAATCGCTTAATAAGTCTCCCGAACAGACAACAATCACACAATACGTCCCCAGAACAGACAACAATCGTATAATAGCTCTCCCAGAACAGACAACAATCGTATAATAGCTCCCCCAGAACAGACAACAATCACCTAATACGTCCCCCGAACAGACAACAATCACATAACACGTCTCCCGAACAGACAACAATCACACAATACGTCTCCCGAACAGACAACAATCACACAATACGTCCCCCGAACAGACAACAATCGTATAATAGCTCTCCCAGAACAGACAACAATCGTATAATAGCTCCCCCAGAACAGACAACAATCACCTAATACGTCCCCCGAACAGACAACAATCACATAACACGTCTCCCGAACAGACAACAATCACATAACACGTCTCCCGAACAGACAACAATCACACAATACGTCTCCCGAACAGACAACAATCACACAATACGTCCCCCGAACAGACAACAATCACATAACACGTCTCCAGAACAGACAACAATCACACAATACGTCCCCAGAACAGACAACAATCACACAATACGTCTCCAGAACAGACAACAATCACATAACACGTCCCCCGAACAGACAACAATCACACAATACGTCCCCAGAACAGACAACAATCACATAACACGTCTCCAGAACAGACAACAATCACACAATACGTCCCCAGAACAGACAACAATCACACAATACGTCTCCAGAACAGACAACAATCACATAACACGTCTCCAGAACAGACAACAATCACACAATACGTCCCCAGAACAGACAACAATCACACAATACGTCTCCAGAACAGACAACAATCACATAACACGTCCCCCGAACAGACAACAATCACATAACACGTCCCCAGAACAGACAACAATCACATAATACAATTGCTAAAAAAAACACAAGTGTTCGCATAACAAGCTGAAGAGATTTAATAATAAAAACGCGGATGTCAAATTGGCGTAATTGTGCCGTAATGTGAGCGTAATAAGAACTCTGCACGCACTTTAATAGGCGCGTAATGCGGGCGTGGTGTGGGGGCCGTGGGAGTTGCGTGCAGCGGGACAGGTGGGCGTGCGGGTGGCGTGTTTCCTTGGGCAGATTGAGAGGCGGGTGGGGCGCCCACAGTGGGAGTGTTGGTGCTGGTACTCCCACACTACTCTCCTTCACGTTCTCCCTCTCTCTCTACCTTCTCTCCCTCTCTCTATCTCTCTCTCTCTCTCTCTCTCTCTCTCTCTCCACCTTACTCCTTATCCTATTCTCTTATTTCTCCCCCCTTTTCATTCACTCTCTTCTAGTGGTATTGAAGAACACACAGTACAAGGCAACCCGTTCTCGCACTTGCATATAGTCAATATTGGCTTATTTAATAAGTGCATATGTGACATACTAATTGATTGTGAATATTTTAGTTTACCTTGAAAAGCTTCATAGAAAACACCGACCTCACCTAACCTTCTTAGTATGTTAAGATAAGCATCTTATTGCTTCTTAATTACAATTATTACTTAACCTATCAACGGTATAGATTAAGTAATAATTGTAATTAAGAAGCAATAAGATGCTTATCTTAACATACTAAGAAGGTTAGGTGAGGTCGGTGTTTTCTATGAAGCTTTTCAAGGTAAACTAAAATATTCACAATCAATTAGTATGTCACATATGCACTTATTAAATAAGCCAATATTGACTATAAGCAAGTGCGAGAACGGGTTGTACAAGGAGTGCCTCCACACCTTCAATATATATCTCCTCGACAAATAGAGAAGCAGTCAGGTGTGAAAGGCAGGTGTGAGGCCAGGTGTGACTGTCAGTGGGTGGCCGGCTGGCCAGGTGTGTGGTCGTGATGTCACGCGCTGCTGCTGGTGGTGGTGGTAGTGGTGGTGGTGGTGGTAGTGGTGGTGGTAGTACCAGGGTGTACCACTCACCACACAGCCTACGTGCCTACACCAACCTTCCATCTGCTTGCTGCTCCAAACCTCCCATTAAGTCTTCATAAATAAATACCATAAATAACATTTCAACCATAATACCGATGCCAATAATATTTTACCAATAACGTTACGGAATTTATATATATATTCTATATTCTATTCAGTAGAACATTTCACATATCTCGTCTTAAGATTCATTAGAATCTGTCTGAATCGAGCTGTAGTTACCAGGCATACCAATATCTTCGTCAGAACTGGACAGTAGGCCTACTGACATACACGGGTGGTTTTGATCAGTAGGCCTACTGGATTTAACTCCATATGCCTGGACCGATTATTGATATGCCAGCCGTGCCCGACACACACACACACACACACACACACACACACACACACACACACACACACACACACACACACACACACACACACACACACATACACACACCAAACAGAGTGGTAGACGGTTGGAACAAGTTAGGTGAGAAGGTGGTGGAGGCCAAGACCGTCAGTAGTTTCAAAGCGTTATATGACAAAGAGTGCTGGGAAGACGGGACACCACGAGCGGAGCTCTCATCCTGTAACTACACATAGGCAATTACGCTTAGATAATTACATACAAACCAGCCGTGGACGTCATAGACACGGACAAACCACCCGTGGACGTGTCCTCCTTGCCCGCCTCTGGCAAGGGCCAGCAGCAGCACGTCAGGACTCGATACTCAATATCCGGGGAAAAAACAAAACTTCTCGTGTTATTCCACCCCGTAGTCCAACCCCAGTGTTGCCACTACTCACAAACACAACAATAAATGATTGAAAATGTATCGAGTACTCTTTTGTTACTGAAACACGTTAAGGCAGCTTGAGTGTAAGCGGTGTATAAATCGTAGTTATAAACAATACAATTTAAGGTAGAAGTGAGCCCCCAGCCACGCGTGGGTGTCGAAAGGTTTGCTATGAAAAAATATCAGTAAAAAGGTGTAGGCCTATATGAGAGGCCTTGACTTGGGGGTCATTATAAGGTCGCCGACGACGACATGTAAGGTTTAACGCCTTTATCAGAGGCCGAGGAGCGGCGTCGAGAGACAGACAGACACAGACACACACACACACACACACACACACACACACACACACACACACACACACACACACACACACGGGACGACCTTCACACAGCCACCCCAACAACATTCCAGGCCACCACCCCCCCTACCCAAGCCACCATCCCCCCACTCAATCCACCCCCCCCTATCCAGACACCCCCCCTCCCCCCGACCCTTCCGACAATTACAGTCACCACTTTACATGCCGCCTCGCGTACAATCACCACACATAAACCTTTCTGTATTTAAGATCAAAGTTCCACACCTGCCACAACACGCCACCTTAATCCCCCCCCCCCCCCCCCGCTGCCCTCCAAACCTCCAACCATGCTCCAGCTAGGATTATCCTCTTGTTTAGGCCTTCAAGGAACTGTGCCTACCTCCATCTCAAACACTGTCACTTATATAATATTCATATACATGTGCTTCTATATTAGTAATATAAACATTTGCAGCCATAACATTATATACCAAGTTACTAAGTCTATAGCCACATACACATTAAAAGATGTATATATATATATATATATATATATATATATATATATATATATATATATATATATATATATATATATATATATATATGCATACGTGTGTGAGAAAGCTGAATGAACGCGCAAGCCATAGATCACTAAGAACTCTATTTGACCCCGGCCAGGATTCGAACCCATGGCGTCCAGGATCACCCCCTAAACATACACAGTACCGTGACCACCGCACCAATGATCGTGTAACGAGATTATCTACTAATCCCTACAATCAATGATCATTACTACCGGAAAAAAATCTACTAATCTCTGCAACTATTGAATGATACTGTAGGAAAAATGATGTTAACATCAATCACAACTATATGGAAAAATATGGAAAAAAATCACTAATCTGTACCACTGATGGAGGAATTTTTTTCATTTTTTTCCATATATAGAAAATATGGAAAAAAACACTAATCTGTTCCACTGATGGAGGAATTTATTTCATTTTTTATGGTCACAGTATATAGGCTCACTAAGCTAGGGATCTATACACACTATTAATCCCTATTAAATAGGTCAGGCTTGTTAAAGTAGGGATCTATATACACTATTGATCCCTAGCAAATAGGTCAGGCTGGGAAGGAAGAAAGGGGTTAAAAAAAATCTTGCCTATTTTAAATTATGTTGATAGACATTGAGTTGGATCATTGACGTGATATGGGACTTCTAATCCCATCATCCATCCCATATGGGACTTCTAATCCCATCATCCATCCCATATGGGACTTCTAATCCCATCATCCATCCCATATGGGACTTCTAATCCCATCATCCATCCCATATGGGACTTCTAATCCCATCATCCATCCCATATGGGACTTCTAATCCCATCATCCATCCCATATGGGACTTCTAATCCCATCATCCATCCCATATGGGACTTCTAATCCCATCATCCATCCCATATGGGACTTCTAATCCCATCATATATCCCATATGGGACTTCTAATCCCATCATCCATCCCATATGGGACTTCTAATCCCATCATCCATCCCATATGGGACTTCTAATCCCATCATCCATCCCATATGGGACTTCTAATCCCATCATCCATCCCATATGGGACTTCTAATCCCATCATCCATCCCATATGGGACTTCTAATCCCATCATCCATCCCATATGGGACTTCTAATCCCATCATCCACACCAGAGTGTAAACAACTTGCAACCATAAGAATTTTGCACCAAGACTGTAATATTTTGTTGAATTATCTGCATGTCTCTTGCAAATTGTCTATAAAGTATAACTAGGTCATAATAGTATTTGTGTGTACGTCTGATACCATACTACTTATGTAAAGGAGGAAATGTATATGTTTATCTCTCAGAATGTTTGGTAATATGTTTATTGTTTGTGATGTGTGTCTATGTATGTATTAACACGATGTACTGAACGGGGGTGAGAATAGCTTGAGCTACCTCATCCCTTTGTGTGTATTTTACATCAATAAACTTATTTCAATCTCAATCTTGCAGCCACAGCGTCATCTGACCCCTACTGAAGGAGAGGGCGTGACGCCGCATATATTAACAAGAGTCAACACCAGACAGGTGCACTTCTCCCAAAGCTTCCGACCATTGAAAGTTTAGCGCACACACGCCGCTTGCAAGGTAATTTTTTTCCTAAAATAATCATTAGTGTGTGTGTGTGTGTGTGTGTGTGTGTGTGTGTGTGTGTGTGTGTGTGTGTGTGTGTGTGTGTGGATACGTCTAAAGGACTAACCACTTCCGTGTTAACGTACGTCCATTCGACGGATGAGAAACAGACGGCAACATTCATGAGACGCGCATGAGCACCGCGCACGTTTTGGGAAGGTCAGCACAATGCTCACCACCTTCCCCCCACCGCCCCCCCCTAACAAACACTCCTTGCTATTGAGCAATTATTTCCAGTTTAACCCTATGCTCTACGTTGGGAATATGTCGCTACGCGGTGGACGACCATATATAGCTATAGTGATATAGGCTTATATATCCACACCCTCCCACACACCCCACACCCTCCCACACACCCTACACCCCTCCCACAAACCCCACACTCTTTCACACACTCTCCCACAACCTGTAATCTTGCAAATTACGTCTGAATTTGGCCGTTTGCTCGTATGGCCGAAAATGGACGTAATTTGAAAAAAACTTTTTTAAATAAATTTGGGATTTTTTCCAAAACAGTAAATTAAGGGTCCTCTGGTTAGGAGGGCAGGAAATTCTCTTAAAGTTTCGAAACGTCATGAGAAACGTTAATTGAAAGTTTCCTCTCCTGACCTAACCGAGTAAGCCGGAGGACTCAAACAGAAAACGGGGACAGTACATGACTTTCGTGAGCCGATTTCATTTCAAGTTACGTCCATTTTTGGCCATAGCGCGCACACGAGCGAAAAGCGACGTTATTTTTAAGAAGACGGGTTGTCCACACACCCTACACCCTCCCACACACCCCCTACACCCTCCCACACACCCCCAACACCCTCCCACACACCCCCTACACCCTCCCACACCCCCCCAACACCCTCCCACACACACCCTACACATGCAGAGGTGAGAACATAGGGGTTATAGCACCAAGGGAACAACGCAGCAATCATGATAACATTTCCATGTTATTTATAGAGCTTCTGCAAGCAGCGAGAACCTGTTCTTGAAGGCGAGCTGCCACAGCTGGGTAGCAGGAGGAGTGTGACATCCTGCTGGGAGGAGGAGCTGGCCTGGGAGGGAGGGGGTGATGCCTGGGAGGGAGGAAGGGGGGTGCTGGCCTGGGAGGGAGGGAGGAGGAGCTGGGGGGGGGGGAGGGGGGAGTGCAACATTAGGCCTCAGATAACGGGTATTAGGCTTACGATCATTAGGTTAGATTTTATTACCATCATAAAATACCAAACTTTTTTCCAGATTTGCTTATACTCAACAGTACCAAATTCTATATTCTATCTTTCTATAATTGTCTAATACATCATTATATATATGTACGATGGTCGAGATAGTTACTATAAATACTTTGTATATAGGAGGATGAGGAGTGGGGGAGGGGGGGGGTGTGGAGGAGGAACCAGAGAGGAAGGACCACTGTCAGAACACCACAAAGGAAAATCGAGCAAGGGACGTTCGCACTGAAACGACGATAGCGGAGAGGGACGCTGGAAATAAGACCAGGGAGAGGCAGAAGTGGGTCAGCACCGGCGGTTTCACGACAATACTTCACTCTAAAGATGGCTGGGTGGAGCCCCGCGGCCTTTGGAGGCCCGCGGGGGCTCCACCCAGCCTCCACCCACCGGACGACCACCCAATCTCCACCCACCGGACGACCACCAAGCTTCCACCCACCGGACGACCACCTAGCCTCCACCCACCGGACGACCACCCAATCTCCACCCACCGGACGACCGCCAAGCTTCCACCCACCGGACGACCACCTAGCCTCTACCCACCGGACGACCACCTAGCCTCTACCCACCGGACGACCACCCAGCCTCTACCCACCGGACGACCACCCAGTCTCCACCCACACACATACATCCGCCCACCTCACCCACCCTCATACATACACCCACCCACCAAATCACCCCTCCCCCTCCCACTATCATCCACCAAATCGTCACCCTGCATACCAATTAGAAGAAAAGATTCATTCCTGTTTATACATAATAGACGCACAAAAATAAGCAAAGACAAAGTTAGGCACAGGCAAACAACGACAGTGCCGTCGTAGTGTGGTCGAACAAGCACATGCCACACCACACATCTTGTGCAGTAACGACCAGCTCTGCAGGAGTCAGGTGGAGAGGTAATATGAGGGAACAGATCTCAACACTGAGGCGTCTCAGACACGGCCGCCTACCGGCTCACCTTCAACAGAAATCCACTAAGTTGCTCTCAAGTAATTGCACCAGGTGTGTGTGTGTGTGTGTGTGTGTATTCCCCTAGTTGTATTCACCTAGTTGTGCTTGCGGGGGTTTGAGCTTTGCTCTTTCGGCCCGCCTCTCAACTATCAATCAACTGTTACTAACTACTTTCCCCCCCCCCCTTTCACACACACACACACACACACACACACACACACACACACACACACACACACACACACACACACGATGTGTGCGTTAGAGATAAATATATGTAGTCGACATAGTAAAAGAAAAATAGTATGGTTAAAAAGGCGGGGTCCAAGAGCTAATAGCTCGATTCTGCAGACACAAATAGTAAACACACACACAAGCAACAGGAGACAACGAATCTGTGTGAGGGGTGAGGTCTCAGATTGGCGAGACGTTACAAGTGGAATCCCGCAGGGGTCAGTCCTTGGACCTATACTGTTTCTGATATATGTAAATGATCTCCCAGAGGGTATAGATTCGTTCCTCTCAATGTTTGCCGACGATGCAAAAATTATGAGGAGGATTGAAACAGAGGATGATAGTAGGAGGCTACAAGATGACCTAGATAGACTGAGTGAATGGTCCAACAAATGGCTGTTGAAGTTCAACCCGAGTAAATGCAAAGTAATGAAACTAGGCAGTGGAAACAGGAGGCCAGACACAGGATACAGAATAGGAGATGAAGTACTTAATGAAACAGACAGAGAGAAAGATCTAGGAGTTGATATCACACCAAACCTGTCTCCTGAAGCCCACATAAAGAGAATAACGTCTGCGGCATATGCGAGGCTGGCTAACATCAGAACAGCGTTCAGGAACCTGTGTAAGGAATCATTCAGAATCTTGTACACCACATATGTAAGACCAATCCTGGAGTACGCGGCCCCAGCTTGGAGCCCGTACCTTGTCAAGCACAAGACGAAGCTGGAAAAAGTCCAAAGGTATGCCACTAGACTGGTCCCAGAACTAAGAGGCATGAGTTACGAGGAAAGGCTGCGGGAAATGCACCTTACGACACTGGAAGAGAGAAGAGTAAGGGGAGACATTATCACAACCTACAAAATCCTCAGGGGAATCGACCGGGTAAACAAGGATAAACTATTCAACACTGGCGGGACGCGAACAAGGGGACACAGGTGGAAACTGAGTACCCACATAAGCCACTGGAACGTTAGAAGGAACTTTTTCAGTGTCAGAGTAGTTAACAGGTGGAATGCATTAGGCAGTGATGTGGTGGAGGCTGACTCCATACACAGTTTTAAATGTAGATATGATAGAGCCCAGTAGGCTCAGGAATCTGTACACCAGTTGATTGACGATTGAGAGGCGGGACCAAAGAGCCAAAGCTCAACCCCCGCAAGCACAAATAGGTGAGTACAAATAGGTGAGTACACACTTATAGAGCCCAATAGGCTCAGGAATCTGTACACCAGTTGATTGACGGTTGAGAGGCGGGACCAAAGAACCAAAACTCAACTCCCGCAAGCACAACTAGGCGAGTACACCTGAGGGCTAGAGACGCAGGAAACAAGCAAGCAGCCAAGCAAGCAAGCAGCCAAGCAAGCAAGCAGCCAAGCAACTAACGGGACAAGGCGAACATGCACGACAGGTGCTCCAGAGAGGAAGAAGAGAGCGCCGCGGGCCTCTGGGCCGCCAGCCAGCGTCGTGTAAACGACTCTGCGACACCTAACGACCAGTCACCTGACACAACGACACCTGTAGTGACGTAATTACGAGCCGACGGTACAGGCACAGGTGAAGGGAGGAGAGAGAGAGAGAGAGAGAGAGAGAGAGAGAGAGAGAGAGAGAGAGAGAGAGAGAGAGAGAGAGAGGGAGAGGTGGGGGCGGGTGGGGGGCTAGAGGTCTACGTTAATGTGCCTTGTTGGCGTACTGTGAAATAAGATTTACTGGTTCACCGTAATAGTGCTGGAGACAGACACCACCTGTGAGGCTGGCTATGGTGACCGCACCATCTGGCGGCGGCTGTGTGCAGCTCTTCCGCCTCGTGTGGTTACGAGCGCCAGTATGAACGAGTGTGTTCATACTGCCACCTGCTGGCGGACGTATGAACACACATGGACTAACGTCTGGAGAATTTGAAGAGTAACTACGATGATGTTTACATTCAATTGCCATTAATACCTTTCTTTGGTTTGGTTGTGGAGACTGTGAGTGAATGAGAGAAAGAATATTTCGTATGGGAATGTTTAAGGTTGTAGTTGTTACAAGTTAGTTTGGAATTATGAAGTGTGTGCACGCACACATGCGCACGAATGCACGCACGCATGCGCAAACACCCCAACAGTGCCCACCAGTTTGTGAGAGTACTGTGGCCATGTGGCACTCACAGGGCCATCATTGCTGTCACGACCTTGCCTGCTGGAGCCAGAGGAGACGCCAACACACACACACACACACACACACACACACGAGCCAGCCCTAATGCGTGCAGCACCCGCTTGACCCACATGTCGGTAAGTACCGGTGTGTGTGTGTGTGGGCGCGTGTGTGTGTGTGTGAACGTCCAGCCACAGGTTATGTGTGGTGTGGAATGTGTACACGAGAGCTTGAATGCTTTCTACCGCAACCAACACACAATTTCAAGATGATGATGCTGATGAAGACGATGATCCGCTGTAACGAAATGAATCCTTGACACAATGATCGACATTCTAAGATGAACTGGGAAGAGCAGCAAAACACATCTCACAGAAACCTGTGAGCTTATATAAGAATGAGCGTGTGGACATAGTGGTTACGGGCTATTCATGCCCGTGCCACCTCTTGGGTGGCTTAATCTTCATCGATCAATCAATCGACATAGTGACCTCCTTAGTCAGGTAGGAACATATGGTTCATGTTCCTAGTATACTAGTAGTAGTAGGCATCCATCAGTCTCAGGAGACTATGGAGTTGCGCTCTGGTTGTCGGTCTGTCCTAGTATACGACATTGGTATACCGGTATATATATGAAAGGTAAACAAGTGTCAAGCAACCAATTCCTGGAGTGAAGGGCGTGGCCAGGCCCCAGGGAGCCGGTCGGCCGAGCGGACAGCACGCTGGACTTGTGATCCTGTGGTCCTGGGTTCGATCCCAGGCGCCGGCGAGAAACAATGGGCAGAGTTTCTTTCACCCTATGCTCCTGTTACCTAACAGTAAAATAGGTACCTGGGTGTTAGTCAGCTGTCACGGGCTGCTTCCTGGGGGTGGAGGCCTGGTCGAGGACCGGGCCGCGGGGACACTAAAAAGCCCCGAAATCATCTCAAGATAACCTCAAGATAACCTCCTTCCTTGTTTCCTCTTTCACCGGAAAGGGCCTAGACCATCCAGTCTTTTCTCATCTCTTGAGATCTGTATGTCTCAAGGATGCACTCCCTTCTCACCCTCCTCCTCCTGCCAAGTATGTGATATCCAACAGTGTTTGAGCGAGAGAAGAACGCCCCACGGTTGAAGTGTGGAAGCAACGAGGAAAAATATTGTTTTCCGTTCTGGCAACAAACTCATTAGACGTTCTCACAACCGGATTGTGAGAACGTTCTACGTCTTGGCTACAAGTATGTCTGTCAGTTCGCCTGGTGTGGGGATTTAGAAGACATCAAGTGTGAAGTGTGTGAGCTAAAATGGAAACACCTACACATTACACCATTACATTTTATGGACAAAATGTGAAAAGATTGATTTAGAGATAAATATAATGTCACGTTGCATGAAATGGCAAATCATATTATTACAAAAGATAAAATACTTGAAATTCTTCCATTGATTGATTGATAAATATTAAACCCCCTCAAGAGATGGCACGGGCATGAGTAGCCCGTACGATCGAAATGCGACGTTCTTTGAAGGGCAGGTTGGACACGGACCACACGCGTGGCACGCATCCTCTCACACACACACACACACACACACACACACACACACACACACACACACACACACACACACACACACACACACACACACACACACACACAAACACACACACACAGCTACAAGTGTAGATATGATAGAGCCCAGTAAGCTCAGGAACCTGTACATTAGTTGATTGACAGTCGAGAGGCGGGACCAAAGAGCCGCAGCTCAACCCCTGCAAGCATAACTAGGTGAGTACAGCACATCAAAGCTCCCTAATGCTGTACGAGGGATGAAATATTGACGGAAGACGCAAGGATATTTGTAATGGTTTCAGTGAAGGGTTTCAGGTCATTACACTAGAGACTTTACCGCAGCACCGGACATTATGAGTACAACAACAAAACCCTCCCAGAACCCAGGTATACTCTGAGTATACCCCCTCAGAGTATAACTTGACAAACACCTCCAAAGGATACCTGATCAACCAGGCTGTGACTGATACGTCAGGTTGCGAGCAGCCGCGTCCAACAGCCTGGTTGACCAGTCCAGCAACAAGGAGGCCTGGTCGACGACCGGGCCGCGGGGTCGCTGAGCCCCGAAATCCCCTCAAGGTAACCTCAAGATATACCCCAGGATAGCGAAAGGGAGACACACTAACAACTCTAAACCACTGCACAAACCAACTGTTGTGATCTTTAACAGACACGGTGGGAGGGGAGAGCTGCCAGATAGCTTGAAGATGGCATCTTCTCCTCTCCCTATGAGCGGTCCTGCTCCTCCTCGTCCCCATGGCGTCTTCCCACACCTTGCTGCTGCTCCCCGGACCACTAACACAGTCATCTGGGGGCGGCTATTGACCCCTCCCCCTCTCACACGCACGCGTACACGCACGCACGCTTGGCTAACTGCTCTGCAAGGGCAACACGTGGAGCCTCGACGGCGGACGTGACCGCGTGCTCTGGCCAGCGTACAATGAACGCAAACAACGAAATCATTAACAGAGTCCTTGTGATTTCGCGCCTGGCGATGGCTTGGTCAAGTTCAGAGTACGTGAAGGAGGAGAGTGGACCTTGGAGGTGGTGTGGGTGTTGGAGAGAGAGAGAGAGAGAGAGAGAGAGAGAGAGAGAGAGAGAGAGAGAGAGAGAGAGAGAGAGAGAGAGAGAGAGAGAGAGAGAGAGAGAGAGTGTGTTTTGGCGGTAAGAGAACTCAGCTTTATTACAAAAAAGAACACAGGGCACGATGGTCAATAAACACGCCGGTGTTTATAGTGGTTAGCGTTTCACCAGCCAGTAATCTTCACCGTGAGCTGCCTGACGTACGACCATCAGCCTCAAATAATTGCGTCATACATAACGCACATTATCTACTGATGCTTTATGACGGCGTGCTGACTGGGACGCACGAGTAAGAGTCGTTACAGTCCAATTATCCCAAGAACAGTGAAAAACTAGCCTCATGTATTTAGTTTATGATTTCCATAAGCCTAATTTATGGAAATTTATGAAGCTCATTCGTATGTCTAAGTTCTGATGGTTAGTGATGTATTCTAACTAAGCTGTCCTTGTTAGAGTGACTGAGAGGGGAGGGGGGGTATTCAATAGACTCGTGGCGCTTTGGTTTGAGAGTCGGGATGTATAGTACATCTTAAGATCCCCAGATCGACTCCCACAGACATCGATGCAACTTATTGGTAGTTGTATAGTAAGGGTCCTCTGCCTCGTGTGGCCATCTTGCCTTCATCAGCTGCTCTCTTACCTCAATATGATTCTTTAGTGTGTTCAATATGCGTGACTGCGTGCGCACACACACGCGCACACACACACACCCATGCCAGCAGAGCCAGTGCCACCCTTGACCAAAGAGCCAGAGCTCAACCCCCGCAAGCACAACTAGGTGAGTACGTACACACACACACACACACACACACGCGCGCGCGCACACACACACACACACACACACACACACACACACACACACACACACACACCGTCATTAGCGACGAGGAACGGACCATTAACCCGGATAAACGACCATGAGAGCTTCATTATAGCCTCATTATGCGACAACACCACCAGCACCACCAGCAGCTGATGGTGGTAGTGGTGGTGGTGTCGCTGTAGTAACACCCACACTGGAAACAACACCGGAAAAGCGTATTCTCATTCAGCAGAATAACAGATGCCATAGCTGCAGGAAAAGCATCAGAAACAATAAGTAGCGCCAGGAGTAGATCGCAGTAACAGTCGCTATAGTGTTACGTAGCAACAGCTGTAGAGGAAGAGCAACAATAACCAAGTAACAACAGCTGGTAGCAATAGTCTATAGGCTAGGTAGCAGCAGCAGCAGCAGTAGTAGGAGTCTCAACGCATACATTAGTCGCGTTAGTGAGAACAACGTCAAAAGCCTAATAACAGAAAAGTAAGCCCTAAGTTAGTACATACGTCAAAATGCGACGTTCTATTAGGAGAGCAGGTTGCCCCAATACCACTTAGCAAGTTAATCATCCCCATCATAGTGAGCTTCAACATCCCCACAACTCACATCAACAGAATAACAAACCCACCACCACTACTAACCTTCTCCGGAAGCCATGGCCCCGACCTTTTCACCAAGTGTAACCTCGACCCAGTGTTATTGATCCAGCGGTGGAGGCCGACCCAGTTCCTTCCCCCACGGGGGATGAGCTAGAGATGAAATGAGCGGAAGATGCAGCTTCCAACACTCGCATCTTGTGGTTCAATATTAATCTTCCCCCACGGGGGATGAGCTAGAGATGAAATGAGCGGAAGATGCAGCTTCCAACACTCGCATCTTGTGGTTCAATATTATTGCCATCATTAGCAGAAACTGTACAATCAGCAACAGTGCTGATTGTACAGTGCGTCATTCTCGAGGGTACAATTAGCACCATCATTAATTTGTACCTTGTATTCATTTGAGACGCACATTGACACGTGGTATATAAGTGGGCACACAGTATATATGTACACTTCACGAGTGTAACCGTGTACACCTCACAAGTGTACCCGTGTACACTTCAAAAGTGTACCCGTGTACACCTCAAAAGTGTACCCGTGTACACTTCAAAAGTGTACCCGTGTACACCTCAAAAGTGTACCCGTGTACACTTCAAAAGTGTACCCGTGTACACCTCAAAAGTGTACCCGTGTACACTTCAAAAGTGTACCCGTGTACACCTCAAAAGTGTACCCGTGTACACTTCAAAAGTGTACCCGTGTACACTTCAAAAGTGTACCCGTGTACACCTCAAAAGTGTACCCGTGTACACTTCAAAAGTGTACCCGTGTACACCTCAAAAGTGTACCCGTGTACACCTCAAAAGTGTACCCGTGTACACCTCAAAAGTGTAACCGTGTACACCTCAAAAGTGTACCCGTGTACACCTCACAAGTGTACCCCCACAACCTCAAATGAATCATAAAAAACCAAACCGAACACACACACACACACACACACACACACACACACACACACATACACACACACACACACACACACACACACACACACACACACACACACACACACACACATATACACACACACACACACACACACACACACACACACACACACACACACACACACATACACACACACACACACACACACACACACACACACACACACACACACACACACACACACACACATCGTAACAGCAAGGCGAACAGCCCGCTTGCTATCATACCTCATGCCATATTCTCCTCATTTCAAATACATTTCCCTTCATTTGTACCTCCACATCATCTTTACTCCCACCCAAATAATCAAGGATACAAAAGTGCAGCCGATGTAGGCTAGGTCGATTGATTTGATTGATGAAGATTAAGCCACCCAAGAGGTGGCACGGGCATGAATATCCCGTAAGGCTAGGTCGGGCAGGCGAGGTCCGTCCACCAGGCTTTCCATCCCACGGGCGTTTGTGTACCAAGGTCACTCTCTGCTGCTTCCCAGGCATTCCAGTTGGGGTGGGCAGGGGGGAGACTGGTTTGGGGTTGGGGGGTATTGAGGGTGGGAGGAGAGTTGGGGGGTGGAAGGAGAGTTGGGGGGTGGAGATTGGGGGGAGGGAAGGTCAGGGGAGGGGGGTGATAAAATGCTTCATGCTGAGGAATCAGGGAGAAGCTGACAGAATTGCTGGTAGGAGAGAAGGGGAGTAGAGAAGCAGAGGAAGTAGAGAAGTAGAGGAGGAGGGAGAGCAGAGAAAGGGGGGGGGGAGGACGAGAGAAGGAAGTGGGGTAGAGAAGAGGAAGAGCGGGAGGAGAAGAAGAGTAAAAGAAGAAGCAGAAGAGGAAGCGGAAGAACAAAAGAGGTCGGAATAGAATAGAGGACATATAGGATGGTAGAATAAAAATAGGAGAAAGAGAGGGGAGAAGATACACCTGTAACTACGCAACAGTAGGCATTAACAAGCAATAGGAAAAGAAAGTGAACAATTCCCGGGTATTAGTCCAATGAGATAAAGACTCCACAACAGGGGAGGTTAGGCCCAGGGGCTGAACCACTGTTCTAGCTAACTACCACAAGGTCGCCTGACCAAGATTGGGCCGTGATAACCCCAACCCCCCAACCCCCATCCGACGGCAAGAATGCCGTCGCGCGACGAGCCTGTGCGTCTAGTGAATGCTGAATGAAACGACCCACAGCGAAGAGAGAGAGAGAGAGAGAGAGAGAGAGAGAGAGAGAGAGAGAGAGAGAGAGAGAGAGAGAGAGAGAGAGAGAGAGAGAGAGAGAGAGAGAGAATTATGATTAACGGGTGATAAAAAGAAAGAGTGACTGGGAGGGATGGAAGGCAGAGGGGGGAGGGTGATGCTGGTCTCCAACGGTGGTCACCCCACGGGTGGAAGGGAATGCTGCCCAATCGCTTGTCGTGAAGCGCTTCGTGTCTCTTGATCTTAGGCGCGCGCACACCTAACATGCTTGACTAGCCACACCCACGCCACACCACACACACGCCACAACCACACCCACAGTAAATAGAGTATGAGAATAACGTTCCAAATGTATGTGAGAAAGTTTACGTTACTTTACATCGATTACTTACGATTTCTTTGCGAAGGAACTCCATTTTCTGATCGAGCGGCGTCTTCTTGGGAGAAGCGGTATCCTGTGTGGCACTTGACGAATGGGAGGTGTTGGAGTCATCTGGTATGGAGGAGGTATTGGAGGCGATGCTTAGAGGGTGGGCGGAGGTCGGGATGCTGGTGGCAGATACATCATTGTCTCCGGGATCGGCGCCGGAATCAGACGAGCACATCGACCATCGTTTTTTCAATGTCTCTGAGTTCTTGAGTCGCCGTTCGAAGTATTCGCGACATTCTTTGGCCACCTGGTCTTCTTCCTCAAAAAATTCATCGTCCAGCATTCCATTCTGGGGGTCAGAGCAATCTAGGGAATCTAGAGCAGATTCTTCCAAGGAGTCGAGACCACCGTGCGTGCCAGAGTCTGGGGTGAGGAGGCGGGAAGGTCGTGTCAGGTCATAGAGTTGGTTGTTATGACACTGTGGAAGTGACTCCCGACAAGGACTGTGAGGGTCGCCGCCGGGAATAACGTCATATATGGGGTCGTGTGTGGAGGGGGAGCCCTGACGCGCCTCGCAGAGGTCCAGATTGTATGGGTCGCTGTCTGGCGTGAGGTCATACAAGGGCTCGTTGCTGGGCGGGGGAGAACCTCTCCTTTTGGGAGATTTGTTGCGACTAAAGTTACGAGGGTCAGTCGCGGGCGTGACGTCATACATGGGGTTATCAACGAGTGTGCATGACCTTGTGAGGGGTGGAGGCAGATCCCCTCCTCTGGGTATGGCGCTGCTCTCCCTCCGGCTCTTCTTCCGGGGTAGAGTGGAACAGCTACTGGAAGTACTACTCTTGAAGCTGCCGTAGCTACTGGAGGAGGAGGAGGAGTAACCGCTGCTGCCACTAAGACAGGAGGCTGTGTCTGAGGAGAGATGATGTAGGGCTGAGTGAGAGAGTGCCAGAGAGAGGCGGGGTCGGCGGGGTAGTGTCACTATGTGTCCATACTGCCACACATCTTCTACGGGGGCACCTTCGTCAGAGTGTCTGAGGCGGGACTCGCCCCTCTGCAGGAGACTCTTGACCCGCTGTTCCACCCTCATTACAGCACCGCGGGCGCCGCCGCCACTGGTGCTCAGGTTCTCACAGCTTTTGTTAAAGGGTCGCGAGTCTGAGAGCTTGTTTTTAGTGACGAGTAGTGAGTTCATGTGGGGGAAGTCGCCGACGAAGGCGTCTGGGGGTGGGAGGTCGGACTGGCTGGACCTGAAGTGTCCTACCACCGTCACCCGGCTCTCTGCTCCCCTTGACCCGGCCCCCGCCAGTTTGTACTGACCTGACCTCATCACGCCGCTCTCTGGCGCCACACCTGAAATAAACAAAAATATATATATATTTTACCATCGTTACTTATGATACACAATGTTATACATAACTTGAATACACAAATCATATGCGTGAAAATCAATTTAAAATCAAAACTTAATAGACACTTTCGTGAAATTTGCAAAAAACAATTGTACTAATAATGATGATTCGTAGAACCTAAGACTTACATAGGCTAGTGTTGGTAAAATAGATTTGCATTATTACAGTACGAACTTCAAACCTCGTCGAAGATAGGCTTCACGAGACAAAACCACCGAGGTAATATGCGTGATATTAATTATGATAAACATTAATTACAACTAGTATAGTTATTAATGAAAGGCTGCTAGAAACATTGTAAATACATATGCCAAGACCTTCAGTAGCTAACATATCGTGACAACCCCCGGAGTTCGCAAGGTGTCTTCCGAAGTTTTGTGATTAGGATCAGCAGTATATATGGGTTAACATAAACAGTGTCTATATCTGCGTCCTGCAGCCCAAGAATGTGTGAGGACTTGGCAATGGTCCAGCATCGCTACACTGCATGACAACGCAACAGGTGGGAAACTGGAAGCGATTACGGCATTATTTACATAGATAAGGGAGTAAAAACGGAGAGAACTAAACAATATTGCATTTAGCCTAAGCCTGGTAGAACTGTCGTGCCAGTTGCCAATCAACATATGTGGCCCTTATTACATACTAGACCACACACTCTACTACCTTCTCAAGCATACGAGTCCTAAGCGTGAGTTAATCAGGGCCATCTGTCGTTACATGGAAAACTTTATACAAGTTTAAAGTTACAAGAAAGTGTTGATTCTACCTTGCGTTGAAGTTAGTTTAGATTTCGACAGAAAACCAATGCATTTGAGACCTAGTTTTCTAAGTCTTTCAAGTGATTATAGTCTTTGAAGGATCTTCCGAAACTTTCAGCAAAACTTGCCCGCAGCAAGATCCGGCAATAAATGCCACGAGTGAAGGTCGCCCTCACCAAACGCGCACACACACGAGAGAAAACAGAAGAGAAGAAACATATGAATACAAATATACAAACTGAAATGTAAGGTAATTAAGAAACAAAAGTCAGGCGCAGAAAATGAAGATGGTCTCTCGGCGGAAGTAGTCAGTCATGATAATTCAACGATAATAGATTTGTGAAACAATGAGACAAACTAGTGAGATATCTGCCAGATCTTTTAGACTACACTTGTTGAACATGAGGTGTTAGGTTTGCTTATGTGGGTTTTGTATCTAGGCCTATGGCTCATTCAATAATATCCACATATATGTATGCTGATGAAGTTCTGACCAAATGTAATCTGTCTGCAAAGCTTATCACGCACCCTAGGCTGGCTTTAACCAAGGTAATTTATATAAAAAACCAATAATCAAATAATATAAATGACTACTTATCACAAGTCCTAATGTTCAATTTATCAAACGAATTAGGCTAAAAACTTAGTAAAACAAAAATAAAATGTGTCCATTATACTAATGTACACTAGTCAAATTCTAAATGGCTCAGTTGAATATCGTTGTAAGCAAGCATGCTTAGATTAACCAAAACAAACTGGGATTAAATTCCTGACCAATTAGGCCATGTGCTAATGCAACATATCTACTCTCTCTCCTCCGAGCTCTTCCCTGATCTGCTAATGTTATATCCGCATTATTGTAGCATATGTTCATCACAATATTGTTCAGACCTCGTTTAAATAACATGGGAATTTAGTTCTTGACCTAAGTCACCGTAGGCCTAAATATACTAAAAAAAAGGGGGGGTCTATTAAAGCAGCGGGCCTAAAGCTGAATAATCTTGAGAGATAGCCAACTATTTTGTAAAATCCAGGGGATATTAGCCTAGTCTATTTTGAATTTCTCTTCCAGGTCAAGATGGTTTAACTTAATTTTGCACTATGCACCTGCAGTCAATGGTACTTTAAACTGTAGGCTAAAATGACATAACTGTAAGCCTACATAAAAGCAGAGACTAGCCTATATTACTGTCAACATAACCTGTAAAACTGGAAGTCATGGTTAAAAAAAAGTCAAATATGATCTTTGATGATATCATCGCTTAATTGAGGAATACTATTGGCTTTATATGTTTAAATAAAAAATATACATAAAAAAATTGCTTTACAAGGTGATGGGGCCTTTACAAGGACGTTCCGGATTTTATGCAAAAATAATACTAAGAAAAGAGAATATATTGGAGAATAGCCTACCCCTACAGATATATCAAGCAATTTAAGAAGTAGGACGCACCCATTATAAGTCTTCCAAACTGGCTATCTGGATAAAAGTGTCGTAAATTTTTGGCGAAAGTTGAACGATAAATTTGACAATATCTTCAACATTTGTGGAGGAAATTTAAGCCCAGGTGTCTAGGTTTTCATATTAAACCATTTGACGAATCTAGGCTATTTACGTTTAACTTTCCTCGAGAAAAATCAAGATATCGACCTATCTCGAGTCAAGCATTCGTCACCATAAAAGAAACTCCATTATAACAGTTTAAGTTAGTAGGATGCTGGAGACTTAAAGCTTACGGTGGTGCAATGGAATTTGTGATGGTATTAGGCTGTGTTAAAGTATATCTTTTATCAAACAGTCGTAGGCTACGCCAGCATAGAACCTTTCATTTAAAAATATTAATTTAGAATATATGAATCCTCAACACAACCTGACACTCATATTTTGTTTAAAATGTTAACCGAATGATAACTTTCATAACAAACTGAAGGCTCTTTTATCAATTCTCACTGTACAAAAACAAGTTATACAACATTCCTGTTACAACGATCCCTGAATGACAAATAGTTTTCTCGAATCGTAATTACTTAATAATGAAGAGGAAATTATATATAACCTAGTTGCTTTCATGGCTTGTAGAGTGAGGGGGGGGGGGTGACGAGGGATAATGAACTTGACATGAGCATTATAGAATAACCACCCACACCCCCCCCCCCTTCCCCCTACCCCCTTGATTCAAAGCCAGCTTGTAATCACTATATAAATGAGGTGCAATAAACACAGATTATAGAAAATGAGAGTAGCAATCTCCAAGCAATTAAATTGCATTCAATTTATTAGCCACCACCAGGTTCAATTTGTGAACGTGCCACCTGATAGTATATTCTTAGATAGAAGGCCATGGTATCAGTGGTGAGATTAGATTTATTGGGTTCCATGAACTAAGCGTGAGGTATGTTTGCTATGCCCGGCACCACAAGCCTCATAATCTACACCTGAACACCGAGACTATGTTGACCAGACCACACACACTAGAAGGTGAAGGGACACACAATCGACTTGAGATTGGTCCAGGACGGACCGAAACGTCGTCGTTCCTTCACCTTCTAGTGTGTGGTCTGGTCAACATACTTCAGCCATGTTATTGTGACTCATCGCCTGCACCGAGACTATCACCTATGATAACTCACACTCACTCCAGGATAAAAAATAAAAAAGAGTTGCCCGGTAACGGGACGTTGAGTTACTCTCCAAAGTTATATAAGATTTAAGGTTAAATTTAGAAAGTTAAGCCTGATAAACAATGCTAAGGTATGACAGGTCTATTTACAACCTGTCATCAGAAAATGATGGTACTTATATGAACTATTTGGTCGTAAGTACAAAAATGTACCCCAAATCAAGTTCACGTTTTGTACAAGGAATTTTGTAGAGGGTGCCAGAAATGCAACAACTGAACATAAACTTCCCTAGGCGTTTTACCACATATATATCTTAAATGAGGCCGAAAATGGCGTATACTAGGTCCAGGATTCCCTATTTAGGCCTAGGGCAGGTTTGGTTGTATATATAATTGACCACTGTTTTGGCGGCAAGCCATGTGGAGTATTCCAATAGAACAATTCGTGAACTTTTTCGGGTACAACAGTTAATTTTTGTACATTCGACCAATAGTTGTTTTAAGTACTATCATTTTTGAGGAAGGATTACAGATTTAATATTAAACAAGAATCTTAGGTTATGTGATAAATATAAGATTAAAAAGGTAGAATCGAAATGCCAAGTTATATTTTTTAAACATCGAATGAGTTGAGTATATATATATGTCATCATTTGCTGGTAATATAAAAGAACAAATACTGATAGGCTACTTAGGCTAGCCTACATTAAGCAGCAAATAATATATATATATATATATATATATATATATATATATATATATATATATATATATATATATATATATATATATATATATATATATATATGCGGAAAAACCACAAAGAAATGGGAAAGAGAGAAGAACGGATCAAAGAATGGTCAAAGAGTATTAAGCGGTCAGAGAATTTAATATATTCTCTCTATTCTAAAAATATTCTAAAAATTTTCTGAGCGCTTAATCCTCTTTGACCATTCTAAGCTAAGCTATTCCTGTTTCTGGTTAATTCTTTCCCTTTAGATGGGTTGGTCAGGTTCCAGGTGTTGGCCTGTATCCTCTCTCTCTTTCTCTAGTCAGTCTGGTGTTGACAAAGGCTTTAACAGGCCGAAACGTTCATCTCTCTTTCCAATTTCTTTGTGGTTTTTCCGTATACAAATGATCAGTGTTTAGTGATCGTCAATTGCATATATATATATATATATATATATATATATATATATATATATATATATATATATATATATATATATATATATATATATATATATATATGTTATTAGTAATTCGCAAGCCAATTTATCGTGCATATTAATCGTGCCAGTGACAGACATTACTGGAAATAAATTGCCTACCAGAAATGCTAATTACAAAGTTCCAGTTTGCGCTAGTCCACATTTCCTGGACAACAAGTCATTCTGCTTGAGTACACAACATTCACAAAACCCAACCATGATTAGCTACAAATTTGTAATTGTTCCCCAGTCCCATAATAAATAAATTAAAACACCTTATAGTGTACTAAAACATGGAATCCGGGCATTAAAGAGGATATATGTAACAACAGGATCGGAGAGGTAATGACGCAATCAGTAATAAATGCTTTAATACATGCATATCACGCGCAAGACTTGCATGCATGGTTGAGTCTGCTGGCAGGTAGGCGGAGGTGGTTACGCTAATGAACAATGGGGAGGCTACGACGGTCTGAGAAGACGCAAATATCCAAGCAAGGTTGGGCAAGCAATAAATTAATAAACTAATATAAGTTTTAGTTGAACAAGAATGTGGGGTGGGGTGGGTCAGCCAGTATAAGAATGAGCGGGTGGGTTGGAGGATGCCAGCATAAGAATGAGGATTAATTAGCACGACTCGAACAAGTGAGGGACAGAGTTGGAGGAACTGGCATAGACCGAATCAACTGAACGCGAAATGCAGGATAACCAACAAACACAAAGATAGCGACAGGGAAAAAATGGATACACTAAAAAAAAGAATGCCATTTTAAGCAGTCAAAGCCGGCCATGCTTCTAGGAAAAAATAACTACGGCGGGCTAGGATGACAGACGCATGTTCACAAATATGAACAATGATCAATATCAGTGTATTAATATATTAATAATGTATTGCTAAGACATGCGATGATAAACGGGTGTAAACAGACACAAAGTGTAACAAATTTGCAAGTGGTAGACGAAAAGACGGAAGAAATTCATTTGAATGAATAATCCTGGAATGAGTCTGGATAACCATGAATCTATCTATAGCCATAAAATAGTGCGTGTCTATCTGTCTGTCTGTCTAAGGTTGGAGGCCAAACACTTGGGTTTAGTCTAACCCAATTTGCATGATGACACCAGGGTAGTTGGGAACAGTCATAGGAGGGTCGGTATCAATGCCCTAATTTAAGGAGGAACGTTTTAGCGTCTCATCTGACTTCCGAAACTGAGTTGTCCCTATAGTTTATTGAAAAATTTTCAGCTGTTCATAATACTACATGGTCTGAGAGAGAGAGAGAGCGGCGAGATGAGAGGTGTCCCAGACCATGGTCATTTAGGCTTTAACCAATCCCCCAAAACCCGTTTTCGTCAATTTTAGCGTACTGTAAAAACCACATCAGTATTTTTCTCGAATATAAATTATATTTATTACAAGTTTTCATAGTTAAACCTCTAATAGGTTAGGTTGGGCGTTTTGCCCAACCTAACCTATCATAGGTAAATGTATGAGGACCTAAGCACTGTTGAAGAAGAATTCCAACGTAATTAGTTTAGTTATGTGTCAAGTGTTATTACTCATAAATAGGAGGTTTGGCGGCTAATATAACGTTGGCCATTGAGTATGAGGTCAGACTGCAGGAAGGGAGAATTGGGGTCAGCAGCAGGCACGTTAATGTTGTTCTTTAGCATTGAAATTTTGCAACAATGGATATATACACAGAAAGATATATACATCCTTCCGGTATATATCCAGAATTTACTTTAGTTCTGAACTATTTTCATAACTATAGTATACTTTGGTCAGTATAGTATAACTATAGCTGGTTGGTCAGTAAGTTGCTAGTAACCTCATTAAAAGATCCATAAACCTTAAATTCAACAAGAAATCAAATTCATCTTAGAGTTACATTTAGTTAAGGGTTTGGCAGTAGGCTAAGGCAAGGTAGACTTGAGCAAGGAAGACCGGTAAAGAACAGAAAATAACACTAACAACAAAGGATTGGTCCAAGCTGAATAGTTGGGGTTGAGATAACAAGTACAGTGGTTTACGGGCTATTCATGCCCGTGCCACCTCTTGGGTGGCTTAATCTTTATCAATCAAGTACAGTGGATGGGTAGAAAGGGAGGGAGGGAATTGTCAGGGGAAAGCGCCAAGCCATTACAGCTTTAATAGCACTTGGAAGGGGTCAGGATAAGGATTTAGGATGGGACGGGGGGGGGGGGGGAGGTAATGGTGCCCAATCATATGGACGGTCGGGGATTGAACGTTGACCTGCATGAAGCGAGACCGTCGCTCTACCGTCCAGCCCAAGTGGTTGGGGTCGGAAAGGATGAACGCGGATGTAAGGGATATAGGAGGCAAGAGGCAACAGGAAAACCTTGCGGTTGGGATAATTAAGAACACATGGTGCAACACTAAATACTGTGTAGGAGAACAACAGTACGGTAATTGGATACGCAATACTGAGCTAATTCCTCACAAGGGGGATCAAGTGTGTCGTAAGTTAGCTGTTAGCGCTTTAAACAATATAACTTATCGACTTGAGAATGGTCCAGGACGGACCGAAACGTCGTCGTCTCTTCAATTTCGTGTGTGGTCTGGTCAACAAGATAACTTAGTTCAGGAAATAATCCTGTTGCCTGTATCTCTAATTCGTCACCCCGCATCTTATACGCTACAAATAATTAATAAACATAGCATATTACGGGATCTGGAATGCAATAGATGCCCTAACTCAACTGGAATATATTACCTAACTGTTTGGGCCCATGTATTAGAGATTTTCCCACGATCTGACTGGTATTCAGTGATGCATTTAAAATATTAAATATAGTTTATACAAGATGTACTCGTGAAGGACTGTTACTTGCAGTCACAGTAAGACCTCCTTAAACCGTAAAATGTAATTAAATACGTTGGTATTTAATATTAAATCTCTCGACCTAGATAAAATAACAAGTTTTTATACTAACCATTTCACTATAAGTCCTGTATGCCTTGTAATCCCGAGGTATTGTTTCCGTCACTTGTAAAAGTCATCAGAAATGCGGGCTGTTTTCAAGTCACTTTCCAGCGACAGATTAATAATCGACACTCAATCTTATCTTAACACTGGTCGTGAGATCCAACACTTACAAGTAGCCATCGACTTCAGTATTTTATAGTTTTCATGAGCATAAGTTTGCATTTTATCCCTCACATGATGTAGAAGCAATTCACGTCTTCCGTTTCCTCACATTTAGAACTATCTCGGGGTCATCTCCAGGATACTTGTAGTGGGTCACTCTCAAGCCAGAGAGACGCCGGCCCTCGTACACCCTTCACGCACGACACAACCTTCACTACTGACTCCGCCGCCCTGCCACACCTCGCCTCCCATGAATCGTACCTGCGTTCTAGCGAGCTCTCAACCTCCAGAGGAAAACGCGTTTTATATATATATTTATATATATATATATAATATACGCTATTATTGTGTATATTTTCGTTTTTAATTGCCATTTATACTTTATTAATGCATCTAGAATTTACCGAAGGAACTGTGAAATTTGCTTCGGACAGTTACTATATTTTTGAGAATCATGCACTAAACGCATTGTCATTTTCTTTGACGTAATGATTATTTTGTCTTCCATCTATACATAACTATATTTGTTTAAGTCTATAACTAAACTTTATGATGTTATTATCATCTGCTATCTTCATGTCCAGTATGATTATTATCACTACAGCTGTCCTCCTAGTGGAAGATATCAACGCTGTACCGGCCAGATGAACACTTTATTAGTGGGAAAAAGTCTGTTATTTTTATTTCGTGTTCTACAAGCTGCTTTTGACAACCAGCCTTTTTTATTATATATCTCGGGAAATAAATCTATTGACATGGATTAGAAGTTCATCTTGGGATTAAAAGTGCCATGCCCTGTACATGGCACTTATATTCAATGATGCAATGATTAAAACTGATCGACATATTTGCTCAAACTGATGAAATTGTCAGCTGCAACTTGGTTATCTGAATTGTTGTAAACAACCGGAATCAGTTGCTAGTTCTTTGTACTCTCTATCAATATTTTGTAATGTCTTGTACATGCTTTCTGTAATTTTTTGGGATCAGTATGAAATGAGTTAAGTACAGCCGCCGCAGGCAGCAAAACTGCTAAAGAATACATCAATGACCTTTAGTGTTATAAGATCATGAGAGATTCGACATCAACACTGCTTAGAGACAAATTATCTAGTGCTATCAGTAGCCTGAAGGGACGATAGGGAAGCTCAAATTATCGCCGTTATCACTAATGTTCAGACACACGTCGACCATGCAAGCAGCACCATCGTTATTTTGCTTTCTAAACTGTCCATTTTCTACGGTCGGGTTTGGTCATAAACAGACTCGAAGCTGCAGCTACAGAGATGGTGCGATGCCGCCAGGACAGCGCCATCTATTGACGAATACAGTAAACCACTATTGTAGTGTGCCTGGGTTAGGAAAGACAGTTAGGCCATTCATTATTATTTCCGGTAGATTATATTCTTTATAGATTATATATATTGCAGTATTGGTTTGGCTGTTTTTGTTTCTAATTCAGCTGTCATATCTAAGTAAAAAATTCACGCCGATAACAGATTTAACGTAGATAAAAATCGTAAATTAGGTTGGAGAAAACTCTATGGATATTAACACCCACATTTCAGAGTTCAAAGGCGTCTTTGGTTATCTTAATAGGCTTACAAAAAATCATCCTACTTACAAAACTGAAAGACAGACATTGGAATTTTTAAACTATTTTGTTGCCGGACTTGGCATTTTTTATGTCATATTTGGAATTTTTGTTGCTATAAAATTTGTTTTTGATCTATCTATAAATTCAGCATTATGTTTGTAACTCATCTTCTATGTATGTATTTTTACCTGAATAAACATTTGAATTTTTTAATTAGAATATCATACATTTTTCGCGCATCTTAGAAAACGGACCCCGTCACAGAAAACCCATCACAAATTCAGGCGTGACTGAATAATTACAAAAGTGGGTACAGTATATAATTTTTTTATTTTTAATCTTTTGTTATTTATGTATACAAGAGTTCTTACATTTTTGTACAGCCACTAGCATGCATTGCGTTTCGAGCAAGTCCTTAATCCTAATATTCCCCGGAATAAGACCCGCCAAATCGTTTAACAACCAGGTATCCATTTTACTGATGGGTAAACAGAGGCTACAGTCATAGACTAGCAGATTCTGGGTACAGCACAAGAATATCTTCCAATATTCCTGAGTGTATGAAGTAATTACAGAGCTCAAAGTACCTCATACCCTTTGGTCTGAAGTCACTTATAACAGGGCAGTCACAGAGTATGTGACTGCCTTGGAGAGTATGTCCCAGCTCTTGTTCACATAGTTTACAATTGGAATGTTCACCATTGGGGGATTGATTCATTACCTGCAGCCACCTGCCATAGATATCGATATCCCAGCCTAATTCTGGCAATTACAATGTCATATTGTCTAGTGGATGTTTTATGCTGCCCGTACATATAATTCTCGGTTCTTAACATGTCAAATAAGTAGCGAATGCTATCTTTAACATTTGTTATGTGTTTTTAACCTTTTAAATTCAACACAAGAAATGTAATTTATGCTATTTATAGAGATTAATGGTATAGTGAAATTTTTCGTTTTGTCTGCCATGCGAAAATTTCGGGTGATAAATATGTGAAAGAAAATGAATCTAAGCAATGGGGAACGTTGTTATTTGATTTTCGTTGAGAGAGAGTAAGTTGGAGACAAGTTCAAGTATGTTTATTGAGACAAGAAAAAAAATACATCTCAAAGGCATAGAGTAGCTTAGGCTATTTCTACGCTTGGCACTTTCCCTTGACAGTTCTCTTCCCTTTGTTAATTCTTCTCTTTTTAATTTGCTTAGTGGTAAATGCATTCACCTTATTGTGTTCTTTCCCTGTCGTTAATATCGTTATGATTGATCGCGATTTAAAATATCACCCACAAACGGACAACTCAGGTAACAATAAGACACATGGTAAGAAACAACAATAATTTATTTCATACTAATAAGAACAATATTGGAGGCCAAATCTGCATCACCCGCCTGTGTTGATTTGTTCAGCAACTTGCTGCCCATTATAGAGCAAAGTTTGTACTAGTATCAAGTGAAATATTACAGACATGTACAGCATATATATAGTAGATCATATTGCAGTGCCTGTAATGACTAAGAAGGAATTGTAATCATTATGGTCACATACTGTATAACAGAGCATTACAGACTGGTAAATTAAATAATTAAGAGTAACTTTATATATAAGGCAATCGTTGTTTGTTTCTGGGAGGGGAGGGGGAGAGAGAGAGAGGGACTGTAGCCTAGCATATTGTATATACTTGAATGACTGTAGCCTAGCATATTGTATATACTTGAATGACTGTAGCCTAGCATATTGTATATACTTGAATGACTGTAGCCTAGCATATTGTATATACTTGAATGACTGTAGCCTAGCATATTGTATATACTTGAATGACTGTAGCCTAGCATATTGTATATACTTGAATGACTGTAGCCTAGCATATTGTATATACTTGAATGACTGTAGCCTAGCATATTGTATATACTTGAATGTAGGTCTACTTACGGGAGTTCATGTATATAAAGTTACTCCCCCTAATAAATATATATATCCTGAATTAATATAACACGCTTACATATCTCTAGCAGCCACGAGGATGAATCAGCCCCTGAAAAACCAACCCCGCCATAAAGTTCGCAGGAACCGCGAAATCAAAAGTAGGAGGAGGTCTCGGTCCTGGCCCGGGGCTTGTTGTCAGAGTCGTGGGTCTGGTAGGCGAAGAGGAGGTTCGTATGGGCATGGCTGTGGGGCAGGGTCCTCGACGGATGGTAGGTCTGGATGGTGGGCATCGGGGCAGGAGCCGAGTACCTGTGAAAGAAGTTATTTCAAGCACCATAATATTGACATATTTTTGGTATGTATCGGCCTCGATAGGTTAGGTGAGTTGCTGGTTTCGTACGTTTCTGGTTGGGCAAAGCTGTTGGATTGTTTAGTGTCAAATTGAGAGAACGGAATGATGAATTATGCATTTAATAAATATTGATGAGGACGGGCTGGTATTTTGCGCTATGATCAGGGAGTGAAACATGTCCAGCCGAAGCTTAGGGTATAATGGAGACTATATATATTATATATATATATATATATATATATTTTTATATTTGTGCAAATAAAGCAACCCATCCCCAAAACATTCAGCTCTCTGACCTCTGCCTGGGGACGTTGTAGCGGCCGACGGCGGTAGTGGCCCAGGGGGAAGGGTATGGCCTGGAGTAGTTAGGGGGCTGCCCTTTGGGTTGTGGTGGCGGTGGAGGAGGAGGAGGAGGAGGGGGAGGTGGAGGAGGTGGAGGCGGAGGAGCTGTGATGGCGAGCACGGTAGAGTTGATGGCCTGAGCTGCAGGTCTGGCAGACGCCAACCGCTTGCTGCGAACCTTCCGGGAGGAGACGTGAAGCTAACACACAAGGTTCAAAACATCAATTTTGAAATCATATTCACAATCTTAAACATACATAAATCTGACAATTAGTTATATCTTCTTTTATTAAAAAAACAAACACCGCCTAACTTTGTCATTCTCAAGTTTTCCTAAACGTCGCCAGGATAATACCCACCCTGACGGCTGTGGTAGCCCGAGGGATGAAGGGGAACTCGTCGCTGATGAGAGCCAAGTTGTTGTACCCGAAGCTGTCGTCGGAGTCGTCCTCCCCGAGACTCGACCTCCTCTCCCAGACCTTCGTCGGCACCACCTGCTGTTAAAAGAGACGAATGTCCTTTATGTCTTCACATGCCCACTTGGGGACTGTCAGCCCAAACTTAATATATAGACAAGACAACAACATCCCTTTCAAGGTGCCTAATACTGCACAAACAGCAAGGTCCTGTCAAGTAACAGTGTTTATACATAACCAGATCATCATCTGAGACATCCTGACAAACAACACCAAGCGTAGTGTAAACATAAAAAGGTTATAATATAAGATCAACAACGCTAGCAATGCGATCATTATATATATACACGCACATCTGTGAACGTTCTCGCCTTGGCTTTAACAGGTGTAGTGGTTTACCTGTTTGGCTGGCGTAGGAGAGCCTTTGAGGGGAGCGACAGAAAGCAGGTTGGGGTGGTCGGGAACACCTGCCAGGGACTTGACTTTCATACGCCACTTGTGTTCCTTAAACCCGTTGAGGACGCCGTACACCTGAAGGAGGAAGAGATGTTGTCTGAAGTATTGTTTGTGATCTCTAACGTCAAAACATCGGGGACATCAACACCGGAATTATGTGCTTGTGAGCTATTTTGTGCTTGTTATAATCTAAACAATATACTTGTTTGAGGTATTATTAAATTCATGCGAAGTGTGTCAGCCAGTTGTTCTTTAATCAAAGATAGCACTTTTGGCCCAGAGATTGTCGCTAGCATCTAATTAAACACGTGAGCAAGGAGCATGCACTGGTAAGAACCTGAAACTGAGAGTCCAGAACAAAATTATATATATTCTTAGAAGAGATGTGGCCGTTTTGGGGCTAGATGATAGGTACGCAGGGTAAACACAATTAAAATATTTAGACCGTAAGAGGTTTTATTTTTATTTATCAAAATATATCAAAGTTGGCAACTAATTTCTCAAAACTTTCGCCAAAAATGAAACGAAGATGTAATACACAGGTCACCTTCAGTGTACGGTCGATTAATGGTGGAGAGCAAAGGCCACTAACCATATACAGAGCAGAGACAGCACCAATGAGCCCGCCTGCGACGACGTCTGTACAAGATGACTGGTAGGTGAGGCTACCGTGAGAGGCGCCAATCGCCGTCATGACTAAGACTGCGCCTACCATCACTAGGGAGCTGCCGTACATGCCAGGAACCTTGGCAGTTCTCGAGTAGTACACCCACGTCCACATCCCACTGCAAGCAACGTTATCATTAGTAAAACGTGATCCCAAACTTCTATCGAATATCAACTAGTTGGTTTAAGCCTAGGTACTGCTTGTCTCTCATACTAAAACACTTCCTCTGAAGTAATTCTGGGTCTAACCTCACTTTATCTATCGAGGGAAGTTTCCTGGATTTTCATATTTGTGTGTATAAGGCGCGCAATGTATCGCCATGGCAACCAATATTTTACCTGAATCACAATATATCAGAATTTTCCTTTCCCTACAAGGTTAGGCTATTAGGTATGTATTTAGAGGAAAATATACCTCTGCCGTGAGTTTTCCCCTTACTTGACCTACTATAAGTCAGATGAATTAGGCCCCAGAGGTTCCGTGAGGCCTACCTTTTAACTGGACGAGTGTATAATTTGAAGTAAACACGAAATACAAAGTTGAAAACAAAATGTTATGTTGACCAGGGGAAGACGGGGCTGGTTGCTGGGTGGCGGGAAGGAAAGTTAAAGTAAGGTAAAAAGAAGAGTGGGGGTTGGGGTGGTGAGGCAGAGGGAGGCAAGACTAACCAGTAGACAGCGAGGGCGGCGTGGTAGGAGGGAAAGGCTCTAAGTGCCTCGTGTACCTCACCAGAGTCTCCACTACACACAGTGTTGGGCGACCAGACGAGGTCATGCTGACACATGCTGCTGAGTTCGTTGCCCTTGGGACTGCACACCGCCAGCAGGTAGGGCCTCGGGGACGCCACCAGCAGCTTCACCACCGACACCAACACCCCAGTCGCCGAGCCCCCCAGCAGGAAGTTACCTGAAACACAAACACACGGATCATATACTCCAGAAATTTAGGCGTCACCTGGTTTGCTAAAACTAGTTCTCACATACACCTTGCACGAGTCAATGCCTGAGTCACTTCATGAGTCACTGCCTAAGTCACTCAATCACTTTAAACAGACGTGTTAATGTTTTCACGATACTTGACCCTGTAAGCCTATCCGAGTTAGTACCCCTTCTACTCACAAAGGAAGCGTAGGATCCTACGGACTGGAAGGAGAAAACGGAACCCACAGCTCTCTACCACCTTGATCCTGCGGCTGGGGAACACCGCCCTCACTCCCTCCACCAGGAGGACCTGAGGGTGAAACCATTGAGGTCAGATCTTAGTACATTCCTTTGTGAATTTGGCCGCTTTTGTATTGGCAATTTTACATCGTTACTGCATGCAAAGTTGAGTATTGTCTGGTCTCACGACAGCTGTGTTCAGATCAGGTCGCTCCTTACACTCCACCACCACAACATCAGGTCTCCCAACACTCCACCACCACAACATCAAGTCTCCCAACACTCCACCACCACAACATCAGGTCTCCCAACACTCCACCACCCCAACATCAGGTCTCACAATACACCATCATCTGTCCCCCGCCACCAACGGAACCCTACACACCACCATCAACAGGCACCATCACTCCCTACTCACCAAACAACACGGAACGACGATGGCGCAGCTGAAGAAAACAGAGTCCGGAAGAGCAAAGGCCACACGGCTGGTGAGGGTGTGGTTGAGAAGGGTGTAGCGAGGATAGGAGAGGGTGGGCAGTGTCGTGCAGGGCAGCCTCACGCCCGCCCAGCTCACCATGCTGCTCGCCTCACGCACCTTGGGGTCATACCTTCTCCAGAAGACAGGTGATAGAGGTGTTACAATTCTTGCAAAGGATTCTCAGGGGGTATTTTAATGAGGATATTTTAATCTTGTTGGTTGTGGATACAGTTTAAGGAAATACTAAAATAATTACAAAGAGAAGTGAGACGAGAGAGAGAAAGATACAAAAATACTCATACAATAAGAATTTAAATATTTAATTACATCATAATGACATACAGGTCAGAAACACAAATAATCATAAAGCATGTCGTCAGAAAGACATGTATGCAATCAGATATACAATCAGTAAGAGATATACAATGAGAACAACAGTATACACTAAGAAAGATAAGACCACCACCCCACCCCCTCGTGACTGACCTGAGACAGTAGTTGAGGGCGCAGAGAGTAGCTATCAGCAGGATATCGATGACAGCAACGGGGAAGAGGAGAGGATTGTTGACTGTGGCTATATCCTCTCCTACGTCTCCTTCTCTCACCACCATCTCCCTGTCTCTCAACCACCCCAAATTCCATTTTCTTCTGGCCTTCTCTTTCAAGTTCATCCTTATAGAAGATAGGGGGGAAATAATAATCATTAGTAAGCACACTCGGTTATCAATAACCCTTCCAAGTGCTAATACATTACCTTATCAAGGAATTCCTAGTGACACATACGCTTCCTGACTGTTGCCTAATGTCAGTCTAATATATTCTGTCTCTGCTGATAACGTGACCCATTTGGATATGGTTAACTGTCACACAGAGAGATCACACTAACGTGATGCATCAAATGAACAAATCCACATAAGGCAGTGTCTGGGATGCTCCCGGACGCAGGTTCGAATCCTCGTCACGGCCCTTGTGGATTTGTTCAATGGTTAACTGTTATTACTATAGCTATCCATCAAATTAAATCTTTTCATCGTCCTAATTTTATGCTATACGTCTTGCAAATATCAGTCTCACAGCTCTAGGCAATAACACTTGTTCACTTGAGTCACTGCTATGATGATTTTTGTGTCTAGTCACTGATTCAGGGATTCCGCATACAGCAAGCCTAGTTAGAGGTTCGATCTACATTAAACCTAGTCAGAAGTGCCACATACAGCAAGCCTAGTCAGGGGTTCCACATACAGCAAGCCTAATCAGGGGTTCCACGTACAGCAAACCTAGTCAGGGGTTCCACATACAGCAAGCCTAGTCAGGGGTTCCATATACAGCAAGCCTAGTCAGGGGTTCCACATACAGCAAGCCTAATCAGGGGTTCCGCATACAGCAAGCCTAGTCAGGGGTTCCACATACAGCAAGCCTAGTAAGGGGTTCCACATACAGCAAGCCTAGTCAGGGGTTCCACATACAGCAAGCCTAGTCAGGGGTTCCACATACAGCAAGCCTAGTCAGGGGTTCCACATACAGCAAGCCTAGTCAGGGGTTCCACATACAGCAAGCCTAGTCAGGGGTTCCACATACAGCAAGCCTAGTCAGGGGTTCCACATACAGCAAGCCTAGTCAGGTTCGACCTATATTAAGCCTAGTCAGAAGTTCCACTAGCCTCCTGGCTGATCTCGTCTACACAAACATAAGCAGCTGGAGACACATCTCTTAAGTGTGTTGTCATGAGCAATTTTGGGGTGCAGAGGACAATATAGAGGTATACAGTAGATAAGATAGCCCAGTGTTCAATGCGGGTAGACGGTAGACAGGACATTGAAGAATTTAAATAAATATACTCACTATTTCTGATTTTTAAGGTCTGGAGTGGAGCTGAAGCCGGATAGACGTTAGACAGGTTAGGGAAGGACTAATCTTGTACGCAGCTGTGGTTGGTGGCCAAGATAGCGCAAGATAAGGCAATGTGGCTTATCAGTGATATATCATAATGGGGCTCCCTTCTTGTAAGGCGAATCTTGGCTAAATGTACATAGTTTTCCAGACATCAACACAACCCAAACACGAACTTTGAAGACAAATTAATGTAAATTTTATGTAAGGGTCAGTATTTGACTTACCTGTTTACAGCAGACAACTAACAAGATAATTCTCTCTTACTGTATAATGTCTGCTGATAGTATGACGTATCCACCAACCCTGGCTCTATTGTCTGCTTGTAGTATGACGTATCCACCAATCCTGGCTCTATTGTCTGCTGATAGTATGACGTATCCACCAACCCTGGCTCTATTGTCTGCTGATAGTATGACTTATTCACCAACCCTGGCTCTATTGTCTGCTGATAGTATGACGTATATGTCCGTACTCATGCTATATTCATTCCGTCCAACGACCGACACCTCCCCCCCCTCAAAAAAAAAAACTTATAAATTTTGAATTTTATCAAGTTGTTCATTCAGAATAAAAATTTTATCAAATATAAATTAATGTTATTATATATATATATATATAATAATAATATATATATATATATATATATATATATATATATATATATATAATAATAATATATATATATATATATATATATATATATATATATATATATATATACCCTGTATATATATATATATATATATATTAGCATATTGTGTATATTTAGGCGTAGCTTAGGTTAGGTAAGGTGTATAGAGTTCTGCTAGCAATTATTTGTATTTCATCCTGTTCTCAGGCCAAAACCATGAAAACGGCAGCTGTCCCCAAGACGCATTTCAAGTATTTTTTTTAAATAGGTTTGTGCCCAGATATAAATTAATATCATCATATATTAAAGTTCTAGATATAGTTAGGCGTCAGAATCTCCCAAGGCAGGTTAATAATCCACATCAAAGACCCCGGTGTCCCCTCCTCAATATTCTCCAAAGTTTCCAAGCAAACGCCTTAGACCACTACACCACGACATGGTCAAAAAGCAATGCAACCTGGGACTTAACTGAATCCTCTTGGAGTTCCCGAGGCTTACACTGACGCCAAATCTGGGTTTCACATGTTGACCTCAACACGTGAAAGGTCAATTCCGGTCTGTAGTCCAGGAATTCTACCTCCTACGCTTCTCTTCAAATGCACCAAGAAATCACGTTAACGTGATGTACAAAGTTGGGTGTGAAATCAAACAAATGAATAATAATGAAAGATTCTCTATTTGTCATAAGTTAAGCACAGAACGCATACAAAGTTGATTATTGACATTCATGTTGTATAGTAATAATAATATTATGAAGATGAATAATAATAATATTGTTATCGTGTTTACATGAGGCGCATACAAGACATTACAACATTTACAAATATTTGCTTAATAGTTATGTGATATTTTTTAAATAAAAAATAAATAAATATACAGCATGAATTTGTCCCTAAAGATTAACATGTGCGTCACATTCTGAACTTCCAGAATGGAAAACTACTGTATGGGACTATGGTCGACGGTCTCTTAACTCGCGATAACGCCATAAACAATATGCCGACAGCTGGAAAATTACATAGAAGCAGTTATGATTCGCGCAAGATTGGAATCCCGTTTGCACAGTTTTAAAACTTGTCACCTGGCTCCTTTGTTCCGAATCTTCGAGACCAGAGTTCGAATCTTGCCCAAGGAGCATAAATGCTTTAAAAAATCGTCCATAGGTGGAAGAAAGTCGTTCTGTTGTTTCTCTAGCGTATAATGAGATTAATGTCACTTTTATTTTCTGTTGGAACAACTTAACAAAAAACAGAAATGTGTAAACCATCAAGCGAAAAGAGAGTTGTATATCATATAGTCGTTAGTGATAGTGCTGGTAACTTACTTTTAATATTATAAATAATATCACAGATAAACAAATATGTTATGGCAAGTATTTCTTTTACATTCAAAACAATAATTATTTAACTGTATTAAATTATCAAAATACAAATAAGTTACATAAAATAAACTTAATGTTTTCTGTTGGACGTATGTTGACTTTTATAAAAGACAAATGCAAGTAAATTCAGTGGCTAGTTCGACTTAAAACGAAAATATAAAATGCAGAAAGTTGATTTGTGATCAATAAATCCATCACAAAATTGTGATGGATTATGACCATTCCTGACAATGATAATTTGACTCACTACCTGACCTGTATAACTGACCTAAGTCACCAGATTCCACGTGACTTAGAGGCTATAATATATACCAGACACTATAAATTTGTTCTCATGATCTAATCTTGCGGCATGCTAAATTTGAAATGAGAAAATATTATGGCATCGTTTACTTATTATAGCATAGTTGTATACAATTTTTTACTTAAAGATTTTTCTGCAAATTATAGTTTCAGATACTGTACCTATTTTTGTTTGCTTAGTATTGAATTAATATTTTAAAGATACCGTTTATAAATGTTAAGTATTTAATATTCCAGCTAAGATCTACTGATATTTTTGATAATATACAATCATGGTATACGAGTGGTGCAAGTCAAAGTTAACACACCATCAGTTAGTTACCAGCACAAAATCTAACAGTCACGTGATTGATTCTGAATACTCATAAATATTAAAAAAATCGAATGTTAACAAAGAAATAGCCTTCGTGTATAAAGACTAGATATAACAATTGTGGATGCACAGTATTTAATTTGTCTTTGCGACACCCCAGCTTACACCGCGCCATGGTTATCATGGTTATGTCTTTGCGACACCCCAGCTTACACCGCGCCATGGTTATCATGGTTATGTGATCTGAACAATGAACAATGACTACACCACGAGGTGAGTACGAGCAATGTACCAGGCTGTGTATGTACGCATCCACTACCTTTCTGCTTTACCAGTACTAATGTTGCATTCTAATATATATACATGAGACATTAAAAGTCTTTTTATCAAGGTGTGGTATGGAATAGTATCTTATTTTCATCATTTAGAACACTGTATCATAATTGTCTTCGTTAGGAAGTATGTTATTCAAGCTTTAAAAAGGGAGAACCTTTACTTTAGTGTACTAAACCTTTATGTGAGGGGGGAACCTGGCAAGAGCGTGAAAGGTAATGAGAGGATGCGGTGGATATTGCCCGGTAAGCGTAGCGGTGGGGTGTGCTGTGAGGCACTCAACAAACCCTTCTGTATGGCTGCTCTCGACTCTCGATCACAAAGGCTCGAAAGTCTTTATAAAAGGCTTTGTTTGTACCAAGACAATCTAAACCTAAACTTCACTCTAATAGCTAACAGTATGTCCGAGATTACCAATAATTTATGAGATATAGAAATAAATAAATAAATATTTAATATATATATAAATATATATATAAATATATAAATTTATATATTTATATATATCTTTGTCCTCGTTTGACTGCTGATGCAGCATAATGCTTGTTGTGGTACCATTGATGCTGTCGTCAGAAATCAACCAAAGATATTCTCCATAAACTGTTACTCTAAAAATAAGAATAAATCTTCGGAAAAAAAACACGTTTTAACGAGAACAATGTGACCGCTAAAGTCTATATATACACTGAACCTTACAAACAACATTCCTACAAGCACGCTTGAAATATGCCAATGGCTGTGTTTAGCATATTTCTCATAAATACACATGCGCTAGTGACATTATTCAAAATCTGTCTTACGACATAATAAATATTATGCGTTTTCACATGTTTTAGAATTACACTTACAAATGAACAGAATGAAATATTTTTTTTTCCAAGTTATAAACTATATAGAAAATCGACTTAAATATCGATCAACTTCGGTGAAAATATGTGCTGTGAAAAAGGTCAACATTTCAACTCACAAACACTGATGTAGGTGCTTGAGTTGTATAAAACTCTGCTTATACCTTATTCTTAACAATGAATGAACTATAGCTACTTCGCCACGCATTTCCTGTATTCCAGACAAGCATTACTGCCAGGTAACGCTTTCAACTCGGGCCGTTTTAACCAGGATATACATAGCAAACAAGTGTTCACGAAGCTGTCAAGAGGACGTAAACATATTTAGGAAAAGAAGAACTTGACTGCTCACGGAGCGAAGGTTCGGGCTGGGCACCCACTTCAGGCCTGCGGTATGCCATAGTACATTTAACGTAAACTAACAGGAGACAGGCACTTATATAGGCCAACACCACACTACACCTTATAAAATCCAGATACTTTATTGTACGCAACGTTACATATGTACACCATGAAGTTCAACTGAGCATATACACTGTGTACACAAGCATCCTTTACCCTGTTGTAAACACCAGACGGAAAAAAACCCGAAAATGCTCGTGGTTTATAAACTAAACATGTCTTTCATTTTCAAAGAAAACAAACAAAGAATTACCCAGATCCTGATAGGACATTTAATTTTGGTCTCAATAGGACTAGACTAAGGGATTCAAGAGTGACCAATATCTGTGATTCATTGTCACTAAGCCTAGCATGTGCAGGCTTTAAGCCAATATAAGCACGCTCTATCAAGATACATAAACTGTCTAACCTTCCAGTTTACATCACACAAATGTAATAAGTTTCTACATATTCCATGAATACAGCAATGTGTAGCCTAGTCACCTAACCCCGTCAACGCCCTGTCTTTATATTGAGTTGCGTCCTATCTAATACACGATAAACGTATATTCTATGCATATTTACATCAAAAGAGCAACTAGATCTACAAACATGCCATCAACATCAATTTTTATTTTCTGTACAAAAGTATATTGTTCCTCTGGCTTCCAGAGCTGAGAGGTACGTATTAAAGAGCGGTTGAGAACCCAGCCAAACCGTGTAACAATGTTCATACTCTTATAAATATTACTAAGCTTTTCTAATTATATGGTCCTTTATGCAGTCAATTACATTTTAAAATTAATATTACATATACATAACATGTGTGTATGTGTTATAGTGTGTGTGTGTGTGTGTGTGTGTGTGTGTGTGTGCGTGTGCGTGTGCGTGTGCGTGTGTGTGTGTGTGTGTGTGTGTGTGTGTGTGTGTGTGGGTGTGTGTGTGTATGTGTGTGTGTGTGTGTGTGTGTGTGTGTGTGTGTGTGTGTGTGTGTGTGTGTGTGTGTGTGTGTGTGTGTGTGTGTGTGTGTGTGTGTGTACAAGAATACGTACACTCATTACAACAGCATTATTAATATACACGTTTTACCGGTAATAACTCCGCATTTAATATTTGAGAATCATTGAAAATTACGTACAATATTTATACAGTCAATATGGCAGAAACATGTCCTCTCAATGCATAGAGATAATGCTAGGTCTGGCAGAGCTGGACCAACAGACGACTCATATCTCCTGATACAGTGGAATATAAATATAATTTCCACCATGTTTACAATTATAATCATTTTATTAATGCTTTCAGCTTTGCCAGTGCCTTAAATTATTCATTAATTTTATCATGGGCGATACAGTATTTTGTATCGTAATGGATATCATTCACAACTAAGATCCAGAACAAACATTACAAGACGAAAGTATTCAATAAATATATGTATGAGTACCATTCCTTAATTACTATAAAATAATTATTTACGCACTCACATATACTGTCACAACAAATATAATTATATTACACAGACCTGGGATAGAATATGCAGTGCCTAACAAATTCAACATTAATAAATATATATATGTACAACACGCCGCTTACTCTGGCCTTATAGTGTAGATATTATTCACTTGAAATGTGTTTTCTATAAATTAACATGAGGTAATTCTTGTTTAAGCGATTCTAAAATGCCTTTCAAAACATTACCAACTGCTCACCATCTTCGTTATGAAACATTTTGACCACCCAGAATTCTAGTCAAGCATGCAGTATTCTGGGCGAAGTTACTGTGCTTGCTAGAATACAACATGAAAACATTATTTGGCAGACCTGATTAGTGAACAACACGGATACTAAGAACCTAGTGTGACTGTTCTACTGTTGATCAAGAGCCGAGTAACAACTGTTCAACAAGGACTAGCACAAAGCTGAACTAACTACTAACACCATATAACAAGCAATTTTGACATCATTTAAAGTTTTTTTTTCATCGATAAAGCACGAAAAAGGAATCTTCTCCATAGTGTTTTGCTGTCATCCTGACAATTCACTCACGTGTACCTTATATAAAGGGTGACATGTACGATAAACTAAATTAAGTGTATGTTTTTGAACAGACGTTAGCAAGGGCAGCTACAGGAAAGGACAGAGAACCTCAGTTGACTTGTATTATCCATATTAAGCTCTACTTGTACACAGACCAGTGTTGACATTAGTAAACAGGCCATATGTTGACATAGTACACGGGGCAGTGTTGATATAGTACACATACCAATGTTGACATGTGAACAGAGCCGTGTTGATGCACAAAACACTTGCCAATGGAAGCACATGCATACACAATTTAACAGAATAATGAAAATCTAGTTACATAGGAACTGGTGACAAGGGCCAAGCTCCTCATTTGGAACGTGGTTATGTTTCATTGATTGAAGCGAGCGTCGGTAATCCGCCTGTATCAGTTCCCAGTGCTGTCTAGATTCGTTGCCTGGATTTTGTGACTTATCAAGCACCTGTAGGTCAGCTCACAAGATCAATATTGTCAAGATACAAGTCTTGAAAAACTACTCCCATCTCAGAATCTGGGGTTAAATAAGTGCTATGACGAAGTACGATTTAAAAATTTAAATAAAACGTCGAAAAACAGTAGTTAAGAATATCGAAAGAAGATTTTAGAAATTAGACAAGGTCATCAACTGTCTTATAAGATGCCAGGAACAGATTGTGGCATAGTTACTTGCCAGGAGACAAAACACGGATGAACACACCGACAACAGTTTAGAATACATAAAATTCTAGTATTCTATCTTTCCCTACGCTAGATTTAAACAACGTTGGATGATTACTATTCTGCGCCAGATTAAGAAATGCTTGGTGAGGCTTTGTCCCCGTGTTATAGATTGTTAAAGTCATGCGCTATAGTGCCATAGACTAGATTTACTAGGCTTACATATATCAAGTATAAATTAGTGCCTCTATTCATTACTATCTAAAACAAAACATGACCTTCATCAATCCAGATATAATCTTCCCCCTAAACCACTGTCGGTAAAGAATGTGTTAAGTAAGGAACACCTTGTCTACCAGTATGTAAATCTTTCTGCAATATTGTGCAAATCTGCTGCTCCCCTTGACAATATGCAGTGTCTACGGCACCATAACTTGAAAACAAATTCACGTCCTGGTTCATATTTTTCCTGCGTCCGTTTTTTTTTTGTATTTATTAGGCCTAAAACAAACTCTGCAACACTAATTTGACCATGGACCTACAACCCTTGTGTTACATTTGCTAAGAAATTTTGTCATCATTCTATAAATTTTGTTTTCTCTCAGATTTAAACAGGAACTACACTTGATCAGGAGCCGGAGTCTCTGAGTTGAGGATGATCTGGTTAGTCTCGGCTCTGACACCGTTGCCTACGGACACCTGCTGGTCCCTCCACGGAGTCGTCAGGATCTTCAGCCGCTGGGGAAGGTATCAGCGTACTCAAATCAACATTGTCCACAAATGTTTGTACGTATATAACTAAAACTAGTTATTTTTTCATCATATTAAAATCAAACTGGAAATAAGTAGCCTATTAGCGCGTCTCGGATGACGATAATGGCATATTTTACCTGTTGCTTACCAGTAATACACATATATCGTCTGCCTCGTGGATCATGCGATATTATCCATCTAGAACTTACTTGTGCTACATGAAATTACACATTATCCACCCGTCACTTGTGCAACATGAAATTACACAACATTATCCACCCGTCACTTGTGCAACATGAAACTGTGCATTATCCACCTGTAACTTGCCAGGACGAGCGTCCTTTTATTAACGTATTCATCCTAGAAAAAAAAGAAACACTACGTCAGTAGAAGACTTACCTTGGGTAGCGAAGCAGGACCCGGAACCTCGATAATTTTATAAATAGCGACGAAGGGGATCATGATCATGGAGGAGCCAGCCATAAGCCAACCTATGACATCTGTCCACCAGGGGAAGGCTTCTGGGTCGGAGGCAGACAGCGGTTTGTAGTTGATGAGGCCATACACAATGATGATCTGCGGGCAGGTGTTGGGGTCACGGGCAGCTCTTAGGAGTAGCCAAACATGTTTAACAGGATCGTCAGGTTCCTGTTAACCTGTTTAGCTAAACAGGTTTAACAGGATCGTCATGTTTAACAGGTGTTACAATACATACAGAAATTACAATAGCGTGATACATCAAATGAGCAAATCCACAAGGTCCGTGATGCTACAACCGGCAGTAGCACTCCCGGTTGCAATTGTTTTGACCATGTCGGGGCGCAATCGACTAAGGCGCGTCTGGGATCATCCAGGACGTAGGTTCGAACCCTCATCACGGCCCTTGTAGAATTGTTCTTTAACAGGTGTTGTTTGCAGGTGAAGTTTTGTTTGATGGTGGTCGCGGGTAAATGTGTTTACACTCGTAGGGATGTGTTGTGTATATGAGGTGATGGGGTGAGGCAGGGTTCCCTGATGACTGTAGATGGATTAAGAGGTGTGCTGATGAGTGTAAGTGGGGATATGGGAGATGTGTTGATGAGTGTTATTGGGTGTGGCAGGTGGGCTGATGAGTATGAGTGATTATGGGAACCTGTTTCTCTTTAAGACTACATGTGTGGAGTGATACCATATTTATAAACGAGTGGCGCAATGCCATTTGAAAGAGTGCCAGTCGTCCTCCACAACTCACTCCGATAAACGCAGGTGCGCAGAATTTGAGGCAGGTCCTCCAGTAGATGCCTGGGGCGAAGCCTATCATCTCCCGGATGTCCTCTTGCAGCCTTTCTATGCCTGTGGAGGGGATGGCTAGGGATTAGTTACAACTCATCGCTCCTTCCTCACACGTAATATGTTCTTTGGTTCAACTTTTAAGTCACAATATGTGATATTTCTTGAATTAGGAAGGCTAGGTAAACTCTTCCCATATCTTTGACATTTGTTTTTGTTGATATGCAACGCTTAGCTTTGTTGGTACCTTAATTGCGAATGGTATCTTTATACGGCTTAGAAATTTACCTCCCAGAAATGATTGCCTCCTGAAATGATTGTATTTACAGCAACTAATTATGGTCAGACGTACATAAATGGACTGTTGGGCCCAAAAAGGTTCACGTTTTGTATTTTTCAATTAGCTCATACATTTCTCATAACATGAAAGAGTAAGTAAAGAACCTAACCTAACCTGTCCAAGCATTCCTAGGCGAAATACACGCTATCTTTAATTTAGTTTGTAAAACAACTTTTCATACACAATCATTCCACAGGCAGCTAACAAAACATAAATGCATTAAGCAGATGAAGTGTCATAATAAAGTGGCTGAAAAATGTTGACCAAACCACACACTAGAAATTAAAGAGACGACAAGGGCATTTATTGCCCTTGCTTCCTTCTTCTCTTCACAATCGACTTGATCAAATAGTCTAGGACGGACCGAAACGTCGTCGTATTTTCAATTTCTAGTGTGTGGTTTGGTCAACATAAATGCAGGACACCACGAGCATGGCGCTCATCCTGTAACTACACTTAGGTAATTACACACACACACACACACACACACACACACACACACACACACACACACACACACACACACACACACACACACACACACACACACACACACACACACACACACATACACACACACACACACACACACACACACACACACACACACACACACACACACACACACACACACACATATGATAAAATTTAGGCTGGGACAACGACATTCACCACTATCTTAGCGTCCCTTTGTTTCGCTCGTATATTTATTTAGCTAGGTACTCTCTAGTATTTCTTCCTTCTGTTCCTCTCTCGCTCTCTCTTCTCCTGATATATATTCCAGCAGCTTTTCTAATAAACCAGTTAATGAGGGAAATTTTGGGGTGTGCGTATATCCCCCTCTGGCGTTTATTTGCTTCAATATGATGTTAGGGGGGTGACCGCGGACCCAGCCATGCGTCACTGAAGTTAAACCTCCTTCCAGTATATCAGAGAACCTTTACTCCCTCCCCCCACACACTCCCTCTCTCCTTCCCTCCCTCCCTCCCCACACACTCCTTCTCTCCTTCCTTCCCTCCCTTCATATCTCCGTCTCTCTCTCCCCTCTCGTTCCTTTTCTCCCTCTCAACTATTGTACTCCGCTAGCTGGCCAGATCTCTTTTGTGTTTTATTTTAGTACCTGAGTTTCATCATTTGTTAACTGAATTATGTTACAATCTCCCGTGGATTAGATTTTCTTGCTGCTATTGATTACATCTTATCTTCTCAACCCAGCATCCACACGCTGTTTTGCCTATAGCTATCAATGACGCTAGAGTTTCTGCCTGAATGCGTGATCCCAGAATTTTTGCCCGAATGCGTGATACCACAGTTTCTTCCCGCATCCGTGATTGCGGATTTCTCCCCGCTCTCCCCTCACTCTTTCTGGTAGACGGGGCAGGAAGAGGAGTTTGTCCTATCTGGTACATATCGACCTCCCACTCCCCACCCATTGTCATAGCGCCACCATTCTCTCTCTCTCCCTCACTCTTACCATTTTATTCCTTACGGAAATTTTTTGGGGGTCTTAGTTTGGGTTCCTTTTTCGTTTGTGATTAACTTATAATGTTTCAGCCAGCCGCTGTTTTTATGTTTGTTGATGGTGTTACCTAGTTGTACCTAAGTACTTGGGTCTCCTGGAAGCGAGTTTCAACTCTTGGGACCCTCCTCGTTACTCTCGGTAATCCCTCTGATCTTGTTATCTTTTTATATTTGTTATTAAATCTGGACGTAGTTATCATCCACCACCTTGTTGACGACTTGCACCAATTAAGAGAGGCAACGGCCTTTGGCTGGCGTCAGCAAGACGTCATAAGTGATGTCACCAGCAAAACATCACTGCTTCCTACGTGACGTCGCCAAGAAATGAGAAAAAAAAATTCTTTTCCCTGACAAAGTCTAAAACTCTCTCTGTCTCTCTGTCTCTCTGTCTCTCCGTCTCTCTGTCTCTCTGTCTCTCTGTCTCTCCGTCTCTCCGTCTCTCCGTCTCTCTGTCTCTCTGTCTCTCCGTCTCTCTGTCTCTCTGTCTCTCTGTCTCTCTGTCTCTCCGTCTCTCCGTCTCTCCGTCTCTCCGTCTCTCCGTCTCTCCCCCTCCCTCTCCCCCTCCCTCTCCCCCTCCCCCTCCCTCTCTCCCTCCCTCCCTCCCTCCCTCCCTCCCTCCCTCCCTCCCTCCCTCCCTCCCTCCCTCCCTCCCTCCCTCCCTCCCTCCCTCCCTCCCTCCCTCCCTCCCTCCCACCCTCCCACCCTCCCTCCCTCCCTCCTCCCTCCCTCCCTCCCTCCCTCCCTCCCTCCCTCCCTCCCTCCCTCCCTCCCTCCCTCCCTCCCTCCCTCCCTCCCTCCCTCCCTCCCTCCCTCCCTCCCTCCCTCCCTCCCTCCCTCCCTCCCTCCCTCCCTCCCTCCCTCCCTCCCTCCCTCCCTCCCTCCCTCCCTCCCTCCCTCCCTCCCTCCCTCCCTCCCTCCCTCCCTCCCTCCCTCCCTCCCTCCCTCCCTCCCTCCCTCCCTCCCTCCCTCCCTCCCTCCCTCCCTCCCTCCCTCCCTCCCTCCCTCCCTCCCTCCCTCCCTCCCTCCCTCCCTCCCTCCCTCCCTCCCTCCCTCCCTCCCTCCCTCCCTCCCTCTCTCTCTCTCTCTCTCTCCTCTCTCTCTCTCTCTCTCTCTCTCTCTCTCTCTCTCTCTCTCTCTCTCTCTCTCTCTCTCTCTCTCTCTCTCTCTCTCTCTCTCTCTCTCTCTCTCTCTCTCTCTCTCTCTCTCTCTCTCTCTCTCTCTCTCTCTCTCTCTCTCTCTCTCTCTCTCTCTCTCTCTCTCCCCTGGGTTGGCAGAATGACATATTATTATGCGTGTTGCCAAATACAACTCTACGCACATACTCACCATAAATCCAGGAGACCGCTATGGCTTCACAAAACACTGCGAACAGAATAGAGTAGCCAGCAGCGTAGCGGTCCAGCACGGAGAACACATAGAATCCGCCCTGAGGGAACATTACTGTTAGTAAACCAAACCTAAGGAGATGTTGGTATTATTAAACCCGCCCTAAAGGGATATTACTGTTAGTAAACCCGTCCTAAGGGGACATTACAGTTACTAAACCTGTCCACCCACCTGTCTACACCACCACCCACCTATCTTCACCACCACCACCCACCTGTCTACACCACCACCCACCTGTCTACACCACCACCCACCTGTCTACACCATCACCCACCTGTCTACACCATCACCCACCTATCTTCACCACCACCACCCACCTGTCTACACCACCACCCACCTGTCTACACCACCACCCACCTGTCTACACCACCACCACCCACCTGTCTACACCACCACCCACCTGTCTACACCACCACCCACCTGTCTACACCATCACCCACCTGTCTACACCATCACCCACCTATCTTCACCACCACCACCCACCTGTCTACACCACCACCCACCTGTCTACACCACCACCACCCACCTGTCTACACCATCACCCACCTGTCTACACCACCACCCACCTGTCTACACCACCACCACCCACCTGTCTACACCATCACCCACCTGTCTACACCACCACCACCCACCTGTCTACACCATCACCCACCTGTCTACACCACCACCACCCACCTGTGTGCAGCAGGTGAGCCCGACTAAGAAGTCGACGGTGAAGAGGACAGCGACGAAGACCTTGCGGTTACGGCCGATGACGGGGAACTCATCGCTGAGGGCGGTGATGACGGCCTCCGACCCCCCGAACTGTGGACGGAGCCCGGGCATCACCCGTCACTGGCATGACCAACTTTCGCTTGCAACAACACCTTATTGCAAATTCAAATTACACAACACTTATATGTATACGAGTGTGCAAGCTCCAAATGTGTTGAGTAGACGTGTTGATTGAAATATTCCTATGCTCAATCATGTATTCATACTGATGTTTATTATGTATGAATTAACTCACAAGTAAATATACATTATGGACAACCTAGAAATTACCAATTAGGACTCTTCTAAACCTAAAATATGTTTCTTTCCCATGATTGGGGAGGGGGGGGGGCAGGAAGCATATCAAGGTTCATTTAGACCTACCAATGACCTTGCCCAGGATGCAACCCTCGTCGATTTACTTCCGGGTACCTATTTTTACTACCATCAGAACAGTGACACTGGGTGGAAGGAAATACCTCACTTGAGACTCGCATAAGCACTTCTTTAACCTGCAATTACCATCATTTGAATTCTACATAAGCCCCACCCACTGCTCTCTAAGACACCACCTGCCTCTTCACATTCCCTCACCCAACCCCCATGAAGCCAACGCCAGAGCTACTGACGGAGGAGTCGAGGCCCAGAGTGAGAAGCATCATGAAGAAGATGATGGCCCAGAAGGTGGAGCCGGGCATGGTGGCGATGGCCTCGGGGTACACGACGAAGACCAGGCCAGGGCCCTCGTCCACGACCTCGTTGATGGGCTTGCCGCTCTTGTGGCTCATGTACCCCAACACAGAGAAAATGACGAACCCGGACACGAAGCTGGTGCAGCAGTTGATTAGGCTGGTGGCCATGGCGTCCCTGGAAGGGGAAGAGGAGGTGTGTGTAGGTGACAGACAGAGAGGGATTGGTAGCATGTTTGTGTGTGTGTGTGTGTGTGTGTGTGAGAGAGAGAGAGAGAGAGAGAGAGAGAGAGAGAGAGAGAGAGAGAGAGAGAGAGAGAGAGAGAGAGAGAGAGAGAGAGAGAGAGAGAGAGAGAGAGAGAGAGAGAGAGAGAGAGAGAGAGAGAGAGAGAGAGAGAGAGAGAGAGAGAGAGAGAGAGAGAGAGAGAGAGAGAGAGAGAGAGAGAGAGAGAGAGAGAGAGAGAGAGAGAGAGAGAGAGAGAGAGAGAGAGAGAGAGAGAGAGAGAGAGAGAGAGAGAGAGAGAGAGAGAGAGAGAGAGAGAGAGAGAGAGAGAGAGAGAGAGAGAGAGAGAGAGAGAGAGAGAGAGAGAGAGAGAGAGAGAGAGAGAGAGAGAGAGAGAGAGAGAGAGAGAGAGAGAGAGAGAGAGAGAGAGAGAGAGAGAGAGAGAGAGAGAGAGAGAGAGAGAGAGAGAGAGAGAGAGAGAGAGAGAGAGAGAGAGAGAGAGAGAGAGAGAGAGAGAGAGAGAGAGAGAGAGAGAGAGAGAGAGAGAGAGAGAGAGAGAGAGAGAGGAGAGAGAGAGAGAGAGAGAGAGAGAGAGAGAGAGAGAGAGAGAGAGAGAGAGAGAGAGAGAGAGAGAGAGAGAGAGAGAGAGAGAGAGAGAGAGAGAGAGAGAGAGAGAGAGAGAGAGAGAGAGAGAGAGAGAGAGAGAGAGAGAGAGAGAGAGAGAGAGAGAGAGAGAGAGAGAGGGGGGGGGGGGGGAAGAGGGTGTGTGTGTGTGTGTGTAAATCTAAAATAAAATCACACGTAATTTACAATATATACCTTTACTTCAACTAGTTTCAACATTACAGACAATGTTTCTTTGTACACACACAAACCGTATTACCAGAGAAGCTCTATGCTGTTAAAACTTGACCAATGGGAATAGACTACAGTTGATTATGGGATCAAACTGGCCAAACCACCTACATTTGCTATTAAATCTGATCAAATTACGTTCACGAGGATCACGGGGTCTGTTCAGACTATTTGTGAATGTAAGGGCTACTGAATCTGATCACACCAAGTACTTTGATCTGATCACATCAGGTACTTTGATCTGATCGGACTAGTTATTTGAGCTTCCTAACTGGAAAAGCTACTTAGGCTACCTGATCTAATTAGCTAGGGCCCCCTTGACCAGACCAACTTCTTGGGCTAAATAACCAGACGAACTACTATACTGTTTGACCTGAAGAGATTAACTGTTCGGTTTACTGGACATGATAAGACCAACTACAAAGAATTAAACAGACTTGTAGACGTTATTATGGAACTTGTTGTAGGAGGCGAAGGCGAGGAGCACCCCAAAACCTGGTCCCAGACTGAAGAATATCTGTGTGGCAGCGTCAACCCACACCTGTAGGAGAGAGAGAGGAACATCTTAGATATCTTAGACACCGCTGACACTCTCTAAGACACCTTGCATCTTAGAGTGTCAGCGAGACATGTTAAACACCTGTGGCACTAGATAGGTGCAAGTTAATGGGCAGAAAGGTACGCTAACATCCGAAACACATGTGGAAGGGTAAATCGATAAGGTGTTTATATTCATGGAGGTGTGGGATGATGATAACAGTTAGTAAATGATGCAGGTGTCTACCGCTGTACTGACGGGATTAATGTACACCTGTGGCCAATAATTAATGCGTAGGTTGTGCTCATATAAACAGCGAGTCGCTACATTACCAGGGCAACGAAGGTAGAAATCCATAAACAATATATATATATATATATATATATATATATATATATATATATATATATATATATATATATATATATATATATATATATAATATGTATATATATATATACATACATACATAAATACTCAACTGGAAACAAAAATTGAAATGTGATTTTAAGTAATTACTTCACTTTACTACATAAATTTATTTTATAAACATCTTCTTGTGCCTAAGCATGATTAAACAGATTCCATTTACTTTGAATCTAAAAATTTACGTGATCTACGCGATCTCGGAATCCGCAGTTGGTTATTAAACAAAGGAAGTTGATCGCTGTATAAATAAATCAGTCGGGCGGGGTTGAAAGTACATAATCAGATCCTAATCCTGCAAACGTTCATCACACACTGTACTTCAGCAGCGAAGTCTCTAGCACTCTTTGACCGGCTTTATTGATAATTTTACCACTTGGGCATTTTCCATGAGTTTTGGCGCCAGAAGGTGCCGGCCCGGCGGGTGGCCAGCACCCCCACAGGTACCGCATTCACACTTCTTTTATCTGAATTTTTCTAAAGGACGCCATTGACGCTTCTGGTCTCAACCAGAATTCAGTGGAATCATATTTTTTTTATATTTTGAGTATATTTTGATTATTTTGAATATTCTAAAGGTAAGAAAGGACACAGGGTGTTCAGAAGATGGGCCCGCCACCGGGGATCGCGCGCGCGGGAACGGCCCTAATTGGTGACTCCATTTCCCCCGCCTCCTATTGAGGTCCAGCCGTCTGTTACCGATGCCTCCTCGGGGGAACATTTTGAATCTTATCATCATCTTTTAGAGATAAACCACATTTAAGTCCACGCATGATGCGCTTTCAGAGTATTGCTATTATTGTAAGGCATATTGTTATACTGCTTTCAAACATGATATAGAAATAGCACTATCGATCTTAAAAGTTTGTTGCGGTTTTAATAAATTAACCATTATGGTATTTGAATGATTTACTTTCGGCATTGATTTGTGATGAATCAGTGGTACTAAAAAATATTAGATGGGAAAACGTAAAGGATAGATCAAATGTTGTTTTGTTGTTGAGGTTAAGTGTGACCTTAAAATGTGTATTTAAACACATATTGCTAGCCATTTTATGTGTTTACACGTACGGTGCCAATTATGGAAAATCGATAGGATACATATCGTAAATGTGAGATGTATAGACTAATATATATATATATATATATATATATATATATATATATATATATATATATATATATATATATATATTATATATATATATATATATATATATATATATAATATAAATGTCAAGATATTTGCAGAGCTCATGAAGCCTACATCATGATCAACATGTTTACGGCTGCCCTGAAGCATAAATACTTAGTTCACTCAACCCGTGTTACAAGAAGCTGATTTTGACAGTTTTTCTAATATTCCTTGTCACCATTTATGCGGTTTGTTGGATGGGCAGTCAGAAAAAAACGGGTAACTAGTTTGCGAAATACAGTTATATGTAGGCTCGAGGCTTGTTAATTCGCCTCGTTTATCCGACCGTGTCCGTGTCCGTGTCCCACAGTCCGAACACGGGAGTTATTACCAAAATCCATATGGCCAAACTCTCCTCATTACGAATTAATACACTCTCTTAATTGGACGCCAATAAATGATTTTTGTTAATCTGCATTTTTTCGAGAAGCCTTGTCAAATTAATTATTTTCAAAGATTAGCAGAAAAGGAATGAAGAATAGCATGTTATAAAAATATTATTTAAAATTAAATAGCCGATGTAAATATGACCAGACCGTTGATATCGGCCACAGCTGTTTCTGTGCTCGCTCTTAACGAATAGGAACTGGAGAATGCGGCACACACACGTACTGGTCTGGTGCACCTGACTCCAGTTGTGACCAGGGGCCAGATTCACGAAGCATTTACGCAAGTACTTACGAACCTGTACATCTTTCCTCAATCTTTGACGGCTTTGGTTACATTTATTAAACAGTTTACAAGCATGAAAACCTCTCAGTCAACTGTGGTAATTGTTATAAACAGCTTCCTGGTGCTTTGGAGCTCATTAACTGTTTAATAAGTGTAACCAAAGCCGTCAAAAATTGAGGAAAGATGTACACGTTCGTAAGTGCGTGCGTAACTGCTTCGTGAATCTCGCCCCAGGGCAAGATGGTCCGAGTGAGCACACCTGTGAGCAACTTATAGGTATAATACAGCATATGAAGAAGACAACTGAGTTAGAAAAGGTTCTCAGAGTAGGGAACTCGTCAAGCATCTCACCGGAGGTACACATCAACACGATAACATCATCGTCATGCACAAAACTAACGGATAAAGGTGGAGGCTTCAGGAGCCTGGACTCCTGAAGCCTCCCCAGCACGGTGCTGGGGAGGAGTGTCACTCCCAGCTCGGTGCAGGGGAGGAGGGGGTGGAGTGTCACCCCTTTCAAAGGGCTTGAGATCACCGCGGGACAACCGGCTGTATAAGAAGCCTCCGTCACAGCCTCACGTTCACCTGCTCCTGCTGAACAATGCTTTACTACACAAACAAAAGATGTGGCTCCGTCTACCACAAGCCCCCCCCCCCCACGGTCTACCACAAGGGCCCCCCCTTCACCGTCTACCACAAGCCTCCCCCCCTCCCATCACCACGTACCACAGGGACACCTCATATTAGGCTTATCGAGAGAGCCCTCTCTCCCATTCCATAGCTTAAGGTCCGCGTGGTCACTCAACCATTCACTAGCCACACTGGTGGCTGTTGTAATCAGTGCCGTATACCACCCAGGTGGGTCCTGTAGCACAGTGGTCTACGTTCTCGACTCATAATCGAGGGACCCGGATTCGATCCCCCGGGGTGAAGACAGCAATGGTTAGGAACGCTCCTTTCACCTGATGTTTCTGTTCACATTAAATAGGTACCCGGGAGTAAGGGCAGAGCTGTTGTCGGCTTCATCCTGGGAAAGATCAGTAGTTGGATCGAGTAGAGGGACCATATACGGCTTCCTGTCCCCCTACAACAGGAGTTATACTGGTATACATACCACACACATATTTCTATACATATTGTATACATTTGTTATACTTGAGAGAGGAAATAATACGCCACTTCCTTGATTTGCACCTAATTTCGTTTCTCTCCCCCCCCCTCCCCCCCCACCGAGGATGATAAGCAGGTGAAGGCTCACAGACCAATCAGGCGGCCGTAATTATGTGACCTGGTTATCATTGGTTCTCACAGTATCGTCGTCGCTGACTTTACGGAAAATATATAGCTATGTGACTTGAGTTGAGTTGGTGTGGTTAGTCATTGTTCACGGCCAGTTGTTGTGGTGGTGCTTGCTGTGGTGGTGCTTGTAGTGGTGGTGTAGACTAAGTTTAAATGGCATTTTATTGATATGGATTATTATTTTTATTATTATTATTAAATAATTTAAATTTTGTTATCTGTGATGTTACGTTCTCTCTCTCTCTCTCTCTCTCTCTCTCTCTCTCTCTCTCTCTCTCTCTCTCTCTCATTCTTTAACGTAATATTAAATTTTCTACCTCCTCCCCTCATCTGATAATGAGGGGAGGAGGTATTTAACAATAACATTATCATCTGATAATGTTATTGTTTACGCTGTGATTTCCAATCCCATTCCGTACCAATCCACCGACGATGCCCTCGACCAATCCCACCTCGACCCAATCCTCAGCCCCCGCCCTCAACCAATCCCACCTCGACCCAATCCTCAACCCGCGCCCTCGACCAATTAGCCAAGTTCCCCCGACCCGCGATTAAGGCCAATCCTACCGTTCCTAATCCGTATTCCCAGGTTCCATCTCCCCCCCCTCCCTCCCCCCCCCCACATTCCGGATCACATTCCTCTTTTCCGAGGATGTCTGTAGACAGCCGGTTGAGAAGGCTTCGTATATCATGAACGCCGGTTACGGTGAATATATTACTGTAATTACCACGTATTTGTATTATTGTCCTGGGTAGTTATTGACGTGGTAATTAACTTTCCAGAACGACCTTGACTGTTGTTAAATTTAAATTGTTAAATTTTGCTCCGAGGGCAGCGGGCAGCGCTGCCCTCGGAGCAACGCTGGGCAGCGCTCGGGCAGCGGGCAGCGCTACCTTTTTATTGGGCAGCGCCATTCGTCTTGTGAGTGGACACACCGCCATAGTGACAGTATTGGGCAGCGTCACTCATCATGTGAGTGGACACACCGCCATAGTGACAGTATTGGGCAGCGTCACTCATCTTGTGAGTGGACACACCGCCATAGTGACAGTATTGGGCAGCGCCACTCATCATGTGAGTGGACACACCGCCATAGTGACAGTATTGGGCAGCGCCACTCATCATGTGAGTGGACACACCGCCATAGTGACAGTATTGGGCAGCGCCACTCATCATGTGAGTGGACACACCGCCATAGTGACAGTATTGGGCAGCGCCACTCATCATGTGAGTGGACACACCGCCATAGTGACAGTATTGGACAGCGCCACTCATCATGTGAGTGGACACACCGCCATAGTGACAGTATTGGGCAGCGCCACTCATCCTGTGAGTGGACACACCGCCATAGTGACAGTATTGGGCACCGCCACTCATCCTGTGAGTGGACACACCGCCATAGCAACATGTAAACACTCCCCAAAAGGAAGAAAACCCGCTGGGTTGTTCATCCTGTCACTTGTACCCAGACACAGCTGGGACTTTGACTGTTGCTGTATTGACCGCTGTTGTTATTGTATTGACCGATGCTTTTGTATTGACCGCTGTTGTTCTGCTGACCGCTGTTGTTCTGTTGACCGCTGTTGTTGTATTGAGCGATGTATTGATCTCGCTTAACTGCATAAATTTGTTCAGTCGCATGATAAACTTAACATTTAATGACTGACAAATTTGCTTTGTCGGATGTTCGTTGATAAACGCTTATTGACTGTGATGAGTGGCACTCTAGTTTATACGGGTGGTAGTTTATATGGCTGGTAGTTTATATGGCTGGTCGTTTATATGGCTGGTAGTTTATATGGCTGGTAGTTTATATGGCTGGTAGTTTATATGGCTGGTAGTTTATATGGCTGGTAGTTTATATGGCTGGTAGTTTATACGGATGGTAGTTTATATGGCTGGTAGTTTATATGGCTGGTAGTTTATACGGATGGTAGTTTATACGGATGGTAGTTTATATGGATGGTAGTTTATACGGATGGTAGTTTATACGGATGGTAGTTTATATGGATGGTAGTTTATACGGATGGTAGTTTATATGGCTGGTAGTTTATATGGATGGTAGTTTATATGGCTGGTAGTTTATATGGATGGTAGTTTATACGGATGGTAGTTTATACGGATGGTCTCTGTGGGTCAAGTTCCATGTGTGTTGATAGCCGTCGTTCGATACCCTGCAAACACACAGTGTAACGGTCCCTGTGATTCTTTGTTACAACTTGCAATAAAGTTGTTACAACTTGCAATAAAGTTGTTACAGCTTGTTATACCGTTTTTATGACGTATTAGAAGGTAGTTACAACTTGTTAGGTGTTAAAACGTGTTCGAACGACGTAGCGACGTTGTAGTTTCGTAAGAATGAAGGTAACTGTAGAAGGCCTATTGGCCCATACGATGCAGCTCCTATTTATATATCCACCCAATCTCCTTCATATATATGTCTGACCTACGCTTGAAACAATCAAGGGGATCCTTCTCGTTCTATGAGTTTCATCGTGTGTTTGACGGGGTAAATCTAGCATCGTCATTACCGAGTATACGTTTAAGTGAGAGTTTATTTGAGTAAAGTACAGTTCAGGAAGGATGTTATTTAAGTTTATATGTGACAAAGTAACTGGTTAGAGTTACTTTGTTATGGTACAGTGTCTATGGTACATTGAGGTGTCTCTATGGTACACTGTGAGGTGTCTATGGTACATTGAGGTGTCTCTATGGTACACTGTAAGGTGTCTATGGTACACTGAGGTGTCTCTATGGTACACTGTGAGGTGTCTTTGGTACATTGAGGTGTCTATGGTACAATGTGAGGTGTCTATGGTACATTGAGGTGTGTCTATGGTACACTGTAAGGTATCTATGGTACATTGAGGTGTCTCTATGGTACACTGTAAGGTGTCTATGGTACATTGAGGTGTCTCTATGATACACTGTAAGGTGTCTATGGTACATTGAGGTGTCTATGGTACAATGTGAGGTGTCTATGGTACAATGTGAGGTGTGTCTATGGTACAATGTGAGCTGTCCCTGTGGTACACTGACGGTGTCCACTCAGGGGGCCTGTGGACACGATGCCTTAGCGGGCTTATCCCTGGAAATCCAGTTTTAAAATGTGGTGTTGCGGAAGTGGTGGACGCCTCCACACTCGCCTCGGGGAGACTACTAGAGATTTTTTAGAGATTCTAGTTTGTTGCTCTCGCCTGCTACTGTCAACTCACCTTCTACTCCCCTCAGCCACTCAGATCACCGAGACACTCCCCTCAGCCACCCAGATCACCGAGACACTCCCCTCAGTCACTCAGATCACCGAGACACTCACCTCAGCCACCCAGATCACCGAGACACTCCCCTCAGCCACTCAGATCACCGAGACACTCCCCTCAGCCACCCAGATCACCGAGACACTCCCCTCAGTCACTCAGATCACCGAGACACTCACCTCAGCCACCCAGATCACCGAGACACTCCCCTCAGTCACTCAGATCACCGAGACACTCACCTCAGCCACCCAGATCACCGAGACACTCACCTCAGCCACCCAGATCACCGAGACACTCCCCTCAGTCACTCAGATCACCGAGACACTCCCCTCAGTCACTCAGATCACCGAGACACTCACCTCAGCCACCCAGATCACCGAGACACTCCCCTCAGTCACTCAGATCACCGAGACACTCACCTCAGCCACCCAGATCACCGAGACACTCCCCTCAGTCACTCAGATCACCGAGACACTCACCTCAGCCACCCAGATCACCGAGACACTCCCCTCAGTCACTCAGATCACCGAGACACTCACCTCAGCCACCCAGATCACCGAGACACTCCCCTCAGCCACTCAGATCACCGAGACACTCACCTCAGCCACCCAGATCTTGGAGAAGTCAGGTTTGAGATAGTACTTGATGCCCTCCGCCGCCCCAGGCAGCGTCACCCCTCTGATGAGGAGAATGAAGAGTACCACGTAGGGGAAGATGGCCGTAAACCACACTACCTGCGAGGAGAAGTTTACAGTTAATGCTACGTAGGTCAACATCAGTGTCTCTGGTAAATCTATAAAGTCAATGTTGACCAAACCAACACACTAGAAAGTGAAGAGACGACGACGTTTCTGTCCGTCTTGGACCATTCTGTAGTCAAGTCCCTCTCTCACAATCGACTTGAGAATGGTCCAGGACGGACCGAAACGTCGAAACGTCTCTTCACCTTCTAGTGTGTGATTTGGTCAATATATTTCAGCCACGTTATTGTGACTCCTCGTCTGTTTAAAAGTCAATATTGTTAAACATAGTAATTTTGTGTACAGCTGGGCCTCTTGGAGTATACTAAGGCCTCTTTATGTGTGTAATGATCTTTAAAACGTCACAAGCTATGGTAGTCATTCTTAAGAATAACCTCGTAGTGCTTCCATATATTTTGTGAATGAGCACTTAAGTGGTTGATGAGTCCTGTCCAAGATATGAGTCTCGCTCATGTCTTAGGATGCAAGGGACCTGATTTTCTTCCTGTAATATAGTAACTGTTTTTTTTAACAAAGGTTTACAATGAAGCAGTTAAAATTGGAAGTGATTGTTAATGTTAGGGGTGGTTGTGAGGTGATTGTGAGTGCCTGTAATGGTGATTGTGAGAATGGTTGTAACAGTTGTGCTGGTAGTTGTCATAGTGGTTGATATTGGGAGTGTGTAGGGGGGAGAGGGGGGTGGTGAGTGTGTGGGTTATTGGAGGGGGGGTAGTAGGTGTGGTGGTAGGGGTAATGATGGTGGGGAGAGCGATGGTGGTAGGTGCAACGTGATGGATAGTTGTAGTGGTGGTGGTGGTGGTAGATTGAGTGATGGTTTTAGTGCGGCCACGATAGCCACAAATGGCACTCAATAAGGTCTTTTTTTTAAGGCTGAGAGGGGCTGTAAAATTAAATGGCTGCCTCATATATCAAGCTGACTTATTATCTCTCTCTCTCTGTCTCTCTCTCTTTCTCTCTCTGTCTCTGTCTCTCTCTCTCTCTTTCTCTCTTTCTCTCTCTCTTTCTCTCTCTCTCTCTCTCTCTCTCTCTCTCTCTCTCTCTCTCTCTCTCTCTCTCTCTCTCTCTCTCTCTCTCTCTCTCTCTCTCTCTCTCTCTCCCGCAGCCACCAGGCGGGTCATCTATTACTGTGCACGGGTCAGGATGCTGTACAACTTGCAAACACAATTCGCTGATGTTAATGATGTTACGGTCATGTTAAAAGCTCTAGCGGTAACCCGGAGGAGGAGGAGGAGGTGATGCCATGGCAAGGGAGGTCCTCGCTAAGTTGTGGCACTCTCCTTTTGTTTTCCTTGGCACCCACACACATACCATTGATTGACGGTTGAGAGGCGGGACCAAAGAGCCAGAGCTCAACCCCCGCAAACACAACTAGGTGAGTACATAGGTCCCTTTTGGTCTCTCAGTCGGGACCAAAGAGCCAGAGCTCAACTCCCGCAAGCACAACTAGGTGAGTACACACACACACACAGCTGAGTGGACAGCGCTCTGGGGTCGTAGTCCTAAGGGCCCTGGTTCGATTTATTGGTCGAGGCAGAAACAAATGGGAAGAGTTTCTTTCACCTGATGCCTATGTTCACCTAGCAGTAAATAGGCAGAAGGTATTGATAGCTGCAAAGGGCTGCATCCTGGAGATGTGGGTGTGTGAAAGAGAAATATATAAATTGATATGATAATGGAAAAATTAGATCGGGAGTCATTACATTAGACAACCGACGGTTAGAAAGGCGGGGTCCAAGAGCTAAGAGATCGGTCCTGCAGGCACAAATAGTAAGTACAAATATCTTTCTTCCCTCGTCCTCCCCTATAGTGGTAAAAATGATAAATTACCATAAATGTTTTGGAGTTAACGCGTTATATTATCCTGTATCCACCAAATACTGTGTAGTGTCCCCATGAAGCAGTTCTGGGGCCAGATTCACGAAGCAGTTACGCAAGCACTTACGAACCTGTACATCTTTTCTCAATCTTTGGCGGATTTGTTTCCAATTATTAAACAGTTAATGAGCTCCGAAGCACCAGGAGGCTGTTTATGACAATAACAACAGTTGATTGGCAAGTTTTCATGCTTGTAAACTGTTTAATAAATGTAACCAAAGCCGTCAAAGATTGAAGAAAGATGTACACGTTCGTAAGTGCTTGCGTAAGTACTTTCGTGAATCTGGCCTCTGGACAGTAGCCGCCCGTTTTTTGTTAAGCGCGGACGTGTTGTTCAGTGCTGGTGAACAACCTGTTATCCAGGCATTGTTAATGGGTGAAGATGACCTCAGTCTATTATACTAACGACTCATCAACGAACTGAGAGATGAAGTCAACTTTTTACAAAAGTATATGCCCCCCGAGGGAGGATTTGTAAGTGTGTATGCCTAATGTTTACATAGAGGCCAAGCAGGAGTCCTAGCTGAAAGGCGGAACATAGAAAACGTTGAAAAATCCCACAATTAAAAAGCTATAGAGCTGCCGTGGTTGTGTGGGTGATTCCTCAGCTCTCTAAATGAGGACAATGAGGAGGTGATGAGAGAAAAGAACAATTGAGGCATTACAATTTAAGGCATCGACCAACAAAGGTAAGAATTACGGGTTATTCGTGCCCGTGCCACCTCTTCTTGGGTCGCTTAATCTTCATCACTCAGTCAGTCAAGGTAAGAATATCTGAATAATAGTTTGGGAGTCTCAGGATTGTTATAATGATAAAGAAACGCTGCACCAAGGCCAAGAAGAGCCAGGGTGTTGGGGGGGGGGGGAAGGGGTGCTTCGCGAGGTCAATATAGGGGAGATTGGTACTTTAGATTGGAGATTGGTACTTAAATTCAACGTGAATCTGGCTGGAAATGGAAATAAGCCTGTGATTGGTATACCAATCGTCGGGGATAATGAAGGAGTGAGTCGTTGTTTCAGATTTAGCTACTCAGAACGAAGTATCCGTGTAGCACGGGCTATGGTGAGCCCGTAAAGGAGTGAGTTATTGCCAGGCAAATATATATACTAGTGTACGAGTTAATTAGGGCCAGTGGAGGGTTTTACCAACGTGCCGAGTTGGCGGTGTGCGGGCCAGCGAGGATCAACTGCCGGCAAGACAATTATTGCAAATCAAATGCAATATCATTTATTGACAACTGGTAACAAATCAATGGCAATTTGACGTGGGATGGGATTAATATTGATCTGACAGGGCTCAAAGTGGTCTACGCTGTGGACTTTCAACCGAGATACCCCCGGATACAGTCATCGGCACGACAGAACTGGTTGGGCACGTTTTCTTTTTACCTTGTGCTTCTCTTAACCTAATATTAAGACAAGTACTCGGGAGTTAGGCTATAGTTGTGGGTTATGTCCTGAGTAGTTTAAGTAGTTTAACCTCTTGGGGACCTGGATAGGCCTAAAAACAGGCTTATTAAATAGTTAACATAAATCAACAACTTCATGGAGTCTAATACCAGCTTCCCTTCCATCGAGAGATTCTCTCTCTCTCTCTCTCTCTCTCTCTCTCTCTCTCTCTCTCTCTCTCTCTCTCTCTCTCTCGCGTGGATTTCCTTTGTGAATATGAAACTGCTATCCTACTTATCTGGGAGCCAGGGTGTTAGGCCCCGCCTACCAGAGATAACCTAAGGGGCTATCTTTCTATCAACAAAAAAAAAAACACGCGGCTGCTCGTTTGATGGGAGAGCACAAGCAAGCTGTCTGCTGTTATCTGCTTGACACGTTTTACAGGCGCTGGTACCTACACAATCTGACTTATGGGTTAACGTGAAATTAACGCACTGAGGTGTGGGTTTCCTGTTGCTTTAGCTGTGACTAACTGGTGACTACAAGCGCGGGTTCGATTCCCGCACGAGGCAGAAACAAATGGACAAAGTTTCTTTCACCCTAAGTGCCCCTGTTACCTAGCAGTAAATAGGTACCTGGGAGTTAGTCAGCTGTCACGGGCTGCTTCCTGGGGTGTGTGTGTGGTGTGGGGAAAAAAAAAAGTAGTTAGTAGTTAGTTAGTAAACAGTTGATTGACAGTTGAGAGGCGGGCAGAAAGAGCAAAGCTCAACCCCCGCAAAAACACAACTAGTAAACACACACACACACACACACACACACACACACACACACACACACACACACACACACACACACACACACACACAGGAAGCAGCCCGTAACAGCTGTCTAACTCCCAATTACCTATTTACTGCAAGATAACAGGGGGCATCAGGGTGAAAAAAAATCTGCCCATTTTTGTTTCCCCCGGCGCCGGGATCGAACCCGGACCCCTAGGATTACGAACCCTAAGCCCTGTCCACTCAGTCACAGCCCCCCCCCCATGTGTGTGCGTGCGCGCGTGTGTGTGTTTTTGTGTATCTTACGGATAATAATGATGACTCTCATCGCTAACAAAAATATAATTAAAAAACTAATTATCGCAAGTTAAAAAAAACATCAAAATTGGCGGGAAAAAAATTAAATATGTAAACAAAGCAGGAGAATGAATGGCGGCGATGCATACTAAATGTTGGCCCATTGTGGCCCGTGGCCACCCAGGCCAGGCCAGGCCAGCAGGTACCATGTATGGAGAGAGAGAGAGAGAGAGAGAGAGAGAGAGAGAGAGAGAGAGAGAGAGAGAGAGAGAGAGAGAGAGAGAGGGAGAGAGAGAGAGAGAGGGGGGGTTGCTCTCCTAGCCATCATTATGGTCATTACACTGTGGAAAGTGGCCCCTTTTGTGGCACTATTGCGACTGAGTGAGTGAGGGAGAGGCAGGGAGGGAGAGGGGGGAGAGTGAACAGCATAAATCGCAAGAATGGGGGAGAGAGAGAGGGAGGGAGGGGAAAGAGGGTGGTAGAGGGAGGTCGACGCCAACCGAATAAATCGTAAGTGGTGTAAAATGTCTTACTGCACAGTGAGAGGGGAAATAAGGAGGAGGGAAAGGTGGGAAGGAAGGAAGGAAGGAAGGAAGGAAGGAAGGAAGGAAGGAAGGAAGGAAGGAAGGAAGGAAGGAAGGAAGGAAGGAAGGAAGGAAGATAAGGAGGGAGGGAAGTGGCCTCCAGTGTGTAGGGAAATATACGGAAGATGAGGCTGGGGGCAAGAGATGGAAGAGATGGGAGAGGAAATAGAAACGAAAAGAAAGGGAGAAACGGAACACGCTAAAGAACATTAAGGAAAGGAAAAGGAAGAGAAACTCAGGGAAAAGAAGAGAATAATGAAGAGGAAGAGGAGAATGACAGATAAGGACAGGTTATGCGACCACAGGAGGCGGACAAGAGAGAGAAAGAAAAATGGTGGTAGAAATATTATTATTATTAACATCTTTATTGACAAAATAAATTACAATTTTGAAGTAGCCACAAACAAGCGGGCTTCAAGAGCGGAAGCTTCGAGGTGTTGTAGAGATTTACAATGTGTTCATTGTATTGTTCATTATGTAATGTAATGTTCATTGTAATGTTCATTGCATCACGTTAGTGTGATTTGTGTGTGTAGTGTTTAAGTTCAAGTTCAAGTTTGTTTATTGAGACAAGAAAGAAATACATCTCAAAGGGATATAGAGTAGCTTAGGCCTATTTCTACCCCCTTCCCCCTTGCAATGTGTGTGTGTGTTGCATACGGGAGACGGGGCGTGACTGTCTTTCTGTCCCTTCACGACTGTCCTGTCCCTTTCCTCCCCCAGTCCTGCCTGTCCTAGTTCCTCCCCTCTCCCAAAATCTCACCTATCCTCTGCCCCTCTCATCCACTTTAATGTCTTTTCTTTGTCTCATGTTTACTCTTTCTTTTCTCTAATCTTTACCTCTTTCCTGTTGTTTCCGTTTATGCATTTCTCTTTGCATCCCTTTTCTTAATTTTTCTGGTTTATCTTAAATTCCTTTTTTCTTCTCCCTTTTCTCACAAATATCTGCATGTCCCTATTTTCTATCTTGTGTCAACTTTCTCATCTATTCCATCCTGTCTCAGGCTTTAAGCTCACCTTAAATTTCTTTTCCTGTGTTTTTCTCTCCCATTCTCTTCCCTTCACATTTTCACTCATTTCTACTTCATTTTCATTCTTGATTTCCCCTTCTGTCATTATTCTTATCCTCTTCATCGTTTCTCTTCTTTCATCAGTTGTGTTTGTTTCCCCCTTCCGTTCCTGTCCGTTCCTCTTTTGTCTTCTCTTCCGTTCCGGCCGTCGTCACCCTTATAAGACACATTGATTTACAGTGCCAACTACCCCGTCCCTTACCGTCCCGTCCCCTCCCTCCCCTTTCCCTTACCTGACTCCATCGTCCCCTTACCTCACTTCCCCTTTCCCCTCACCTTTCTCCCTCCTCCCCCCCATCCTGTCACCTGGTTCACCTAAACGATTTCCCCCTCCCATATCTCCCTACTACCTCCCCCACCCACTTCCCTCCCCTTTCTTCCCTCTCTCCTCCCCTCTCCCCTCACTTTCTACCCCATTCCATCTCAATTTTCGCCTTCTCCCTTACCTCCCTTCCGTCCCTCCCATCCCTTCATCTCTCTACTCCAGCCCTTCACTTCCGTCCTCCTTTTACCTCCCCTCCCCTCGTCCTTTCCCCTCCTCCCCTCACATCCCACCCCCTCCCCTTCCTACCCTTTCCCTTCGTCATGCCCTCATCACTACTTAAATCTCAACCCTTGTTAATTAATAAAAAAAATGCCGTGTGCCTCTTTTTGCGTTAATTACATGCAGGGTTCCGACATGCCTTCCTTGAGGCCCGGGTTCGAATCCCTGGAAGGTGACAACTGTTCTCATATAGTCAGTGTCTAGGGCGGCTGAGCTGTAGCTCCTTGGTCCCCGCCTCTTATCTGTCTGTACTTGCTGCGTTTTCGAAGTGTTTTCATCTTATAGCCGGTCGGCCGAGCGGACAGCACGCTGGACTTGTGATCCTGTGGTCCTGGGTTCGATCCCAGGCGCCGGCGAGAAACAATGGGCATCAACTTACACTTGCTGGTGTTGAACTCTAGTGTGCGTGTATTTAGTATTTGTGTCTGCAGAATCGAACTATTAATTAACACTTGGACCCCGCCTTTCTAACCAAGCTATTTTTCCTCTATTATATCTACTACATATAGTTCTCTCTAACACACACACACACACACACACACACACACACACACACACACACACACACACAAATACATCCCCAGGAAGCAGCCCGTAGCAGCTGTCTAACTCACAGGTACCTATTTACTGTTATGTGAACAGATGCATCAGGGTGAAAGAAACTCTGGTCATTTGTTTCTGCCTCCACCGAGGAGTATGCTGCCTAGTGTATATGTATGTGTGTGTGTGTGTGTGTGTGTGTGTGTGTGTGTGTGTGTGTGTGTGTGTGTGTGTACTATACATGACAGTAGCCCGCTGACCTTGAATGACTCATTAGGGGAAACTGCTTCATTAACCACAATTTACTCCCAATCAAGTGGCAGGAAATTAACTTCTGGAGCGGCGTTGACCGGTTTCTCATTAACCCCCTCCCCCCCCTTTCCCCCTCCCCTCAATAACCTCGGATATTGTCATGGGGGGAGATGTCAAAGGTCACATTAACCAGGTCAATGCTCACACACTGCTCAAGAGGTCAATGCTCACACACACTGCTCAAGAGGTCAAAGCTCACACACACTGCTCAAGAGGCCAATGCTCACACCACACTTCTCAATAGGTCACTGCTTATATCGCTGGCCAGGTCAATGTCTTCACTGTTCAGCAGGTCAATGACCTCGCTACTCGGCGGGTCAGTGACCTAACTGCTTCTCAGGCGTCGCCTGCAGGGAGTGAGGAAGATACAGGGAGACACGGAGACTCAGGTAGGGAGATACGAAGCCAGGTAGGGAGATAGGGAGCCGGGTAGGTAGCCAGCCAACCAGCCAGGGAGTCACTGGAGAAGACTGAACCCCAGCAGGAGCTGATCCAAGACTTGGACGTGCTGTTCCGGTGTCAATACCAGATGTGAGGTCCCTCCAGGCGACCTTCATCTCGCCTCCTTCTCTACTCTTCATCTCCCTCTATCTTATTCCCTCCCTCTCTACTCTTCATCTCCCTCTATCTTATTCCCTCCCTCTCTACTCTTCATCTCCCTCTATCTTATTCCCTCCCTCTCTACTCTTCATCTCCCTCTATCTTATTCCCTCCCTCTCTACTCTTCATCTCCCTCTATCTTATTCCCTCCCTCTCTACTCTGCATCTCCCTCTATTTTATTATGTTTCTCCTCATTCAGCCTCATCCCGTCCCGTTCTCGTTTAATACGGGTAAATAATACTCAGTGTATGACTTTGGGAAAGGTGGCCACTAGGCCTACTGCCTCAGTGTTGTATATTTTGTAGGCCTCGAAACATTGGGTGTATACACCGTATATACAGTGAAGGCAGCGGCCTATAACAACAGTCTGATTGTCCCGCTACTCTTACCAATATATAGACAATGACAGAAGAAGGTATTCGTGCCTTAAATGTGTATTACGTATACATCAGTATTGCTGCCACGAATTAACGGTATGTATACAACTGTATCAGTGTTACATGTGCCCTCCCCTGTATTCCTAGATATACACTGTATGAATATGTGATGATAATATCAATGTATATGTTAGTATGAATGTAATACACCCCACGTGTGTATGACAGCCGTATTATTGGCTGTCTTGACCTAGTGGTTTAAGAGGTAAGCAACCTAGTCTTCTAAACTCGTAGTTCTCATACCAAATATATTGGTCAAACGTACCAAACATGTACTGTTGGGACCCCCAAAATGTTTACCTCTAGTATAATTATTGCTTGAAAAAATTAGCTTAAAACCAAACTTAAATATTCCTAGGCTCTAGTATAGTACATATATGTACTATATTAGGGATATGATAGCGTGTATTGTGGGATAGCATATATATGTGGTATTATTTATACCAGAAACTGGGGCAGTTTGTGGGTATCTTGAGGTGGGTGGGGAGGGGTTATGGGGGTATCTTTAGGTGTGGGGGGAGGGGTTATGGGGGTATCTTTAGGTGTGTGTGGGGGGGGGAGGGGTTATGGGGGTATCTTTAGGTGTGTGTGGGGGGTTATGGGGGTATCTTTAGGTGTGTGGGGGGGGGGTTATGGGGGTATCTTGAGGTATGGGGGGGATTATGGGGGGGTATCTTGAGGTATGGGGGGGGGTTATGGGGGTATATCTGACCTTGCCGGAGGTGGAGATGCCCTTCCAGAGGGAGAAGTAACAGATGAGGTAGACGGCCAGGAGGCACAGTGCCAGGTCCCACTTGATGATTCCCAAGTTGGAGATGCCGGAGCTCTCCTGGAGCTGAAGCACCTCGCGCCTGTCACAGGTGAGACAGGTGAGACAGGTCAATACAATACAGGTGAGGCAGGTCAATACAATACAGGTGAGAGCTCAATACGATACCTCACCCACCTTGCCAAACCCATTGGTCATCAAAATACAATATATGCTACACCAAAACCCGCCCCCCCCCCCTCCCACCCACGATCAACACTACCCACGATCAACACTACCCACGATCAACACTACCCACGTTCAACACTACCCACGATCAACACTATCCACGATCAACACTACCCACGATCAACACTACCCACGATCAACACTATCCACGATCAACACTACCCACGATCAACACTATCCACGATCAACACTATCCACGATCAACACTACCCACGATCAACACCACCCGCTCAACACCACCAACGCAACACCAGCATTATGCAGTAAGTGGTATGGCATGTCGGGAGCCGAGCAACACCTACCGGTGAATACAAGGTCTGGAAGAATGAAGAGTTCCTTGTGGGCGGTAATGGATCAGGGGGCGGCCACCACCACCACCCCTTATTAATAGTATGTCCGGGGGTTCGACGGCCCTCCCCCGGGCAGCGATGGTGGGGGGGGAAGGCAGGGAAGGTTAGGTTGTGTGTTGGAGGCTGTGTTGGGGGATGGGGGAGAAGGGTTGGGAGGTGTGCTGTGGAAGAGGAGGACGGTGTTGGTGATTGAGCACCGGTGTGTTGGTGAGTTGGAGGCAGCGTAAGGTAGTGTTGGAGGCTGCGTAAGGTAGTGTTGGAGGCAGCGTAAGGTAGTGTTGGAGGCTGCGTAAGGCGTATTGAGTCACTTGGGAGAAGGGAGCAAGATGGCGTAGTGTGGCGAACATACCATTAGAGGGGAATATGTCACCCTGTGCCGGAAAGGTCCTGGTGAGGGGAAAGTAAGATTGTGTCCCCCAACCCACCCCGTCCCGTCCCGTCCCGTCCCGTCCCGTCCCGTCCCGCCCCGTCCCACCCCGATCTCACAATATACACCTTTGGTCTTCACCTATCCTCGGAAAAGTCAGAAGTGTGTTTATATTTGTGTAATCAGAATCTCAGTGGTGACACTGATTGGTCATTGTTTTTGCCTGGCCCGGGAATCGAACCCGGGCTAGAGAATTACGAGTCCTGTGCGCCATACCCTGATGGTATGGTAAGTGTTGGCTGGTGATGCTGAATTGGGATTTAATGAGTGATAATGAATTATGTCAGGTATTAACACTTGATTATAACCTAGAATAGCTTAGCCTAGCCTAACTTAATCTATTCAATCCTAGTTTGATCTAGCCTACCTTGAAATGATTTCGGGGCTTAGCGTCCCCGCGGCCCGGTCGTCGACCAGGCCTTCTATTACAATCCTCACCTCATCTAACCTCACTTATTCTAACCTAGCCTAGATTTCCCCTCTCCTAGCCTGGCCTCGCCTAGCCTAGTCTTGCCTAAGATAACGCAATCAAGCCTAATCTAGCCTAGTGTTGTCTTAACCAACCTAATCTAGCCTAATCTAACATCATAACCTAATCTAACATCATAACCTAATCTAACCTAACATAACCTAACACAGACTAACCTAACCTAACACAGACTAACCTAACCTAACCTAACCTAACACAGACTAACCTAACGTAACCTAACCTAACCTAACCTAACACAGACTAACCTAACGTAACCTAACCTAACCTAACCTAACACAGACCAACCTAACCTAACCTAACACAGACTAACCTAACCTAACCTAACCTAACCTAACACAGACTAACCTAACCTAACCTAACCTAACCTAACCTAACCAAATCAAACCAAACTTCCTTGTCAGTTTACCTTCATCCTTAACTTCCTGCCTTGTTAGTTCCTTTCCCTCCATACTTCCCTTCCCTTTACCTACCTCCCTCCCCCCCCCCCTTACCTCCCTACTCTCCCCGAGCGGCTCCTCTCCACCGGAAAGGTAACATAGGAAACTCCTTACGTCTCACTTCCGCCTCATATGGGGTGGTAGAGTTGGGGGGAGGATGGTTAGTAGAAGTGTAGTGGAGCAGAGGGGAGAGGGGAGCTGGGGAGAGGGGAGGGAAGGGAGATAGTGAGATAAACAGCGAGGGCGGTGATGAGATAGTGAGAGTGGTGAAAGCCACAGGGGGGAAGGTGAAGTTTTGTTAGCGAGGAAATTCTACCAAACGACTGTGTGAGACAATGAGAGTATGGTGAGTTGAGGAAGAGGGATGAACTGGGGAGAGTGTAGTGTAGTGAGAGTAAGATACAACATATAGACTTCTTCACACACGCGCGAGAAGGCAAGGCAGAGAAGAGAAGGCTGTGTAGAATGCGTATTTCTGGACAGTAAAAAAGTCTTTGATACAGTACCACACAGGAGGATACTATAGAACCTCGAGAGGCAGGCGGGAGAAGGCGGAAGCACGCTGACATGGATAAGGAATCACCTCGGAGGCAGGCGGGAGAAGGCGGAAGCACGCTGACATGGATAAGGAATCACCTCGGAGGCAGGCGGGAGAAGGCGGAAGCACGCTGACATGGATAAGGAATCACCTCGGAGGCAGGCGGGAGAAGGCGGAAGCACGCTGACATGGATAAGGAATCACCTCGGAGGCAGGCGTCTAAGAGTGAGAATGAAGCGTGAGAAGTCGGACTGCTATAGAGTAACAAGCGGGGTACCACAAGGATCAGTGCTGGGACCCGTACTATTCCTCATTTACGTAAATAACTTGACTGAGTTGAATCTTATATGTAGATGTTTGTAGACGATGCGAAACTAATGAGGGTTGAGACAGATGAGGATTGTAATATTCCCCAAGACGACTTGAAAAAGATGCAGAACTAGTTCGGTAAATGTCTGCTGGAGTTCAACACCAGCAAGTGTAACGTGATGGAAATAGGCTCAGGAGCCAGGAGACCGAAAGGTCAATACACAACGAAGGAAAACTACATTACTATAATAAGAGAAAAAGACCTGGGAGTGCACCAAACCTAACTCCAGAGGCTCGTATAAATAGAATAATGTAAGCCGCATACTCTACACTGGCAAAAGTCAGAACATCCTTCAGGAACTTAAAGAAGGAGACTTTTAGATCACTGTCTACCACCTATGTGAGGCCAGTTTTAGAGTATGCCGCACCATCGTGAAGCCCCCATCTAAACAAAAACACATCAGGAAGCTCGAAAGGGTGCAGAAGTGCAAACTCTGGGACGAGACTTATCCCAGAGTTGGAAGCAATGAGGTATGAAGAAAGACTGAAGGAACTAAACCTGACGACGCTAGAAAGGAGGAGAAAGAGGGGGGGATATTATACAGACGTATAAAATACATAAGGGGATTGATAAGGTGGAAAAAGAGGAAATATTTACAATGAATACCGATAGAACAAAGAGGCAGGGATGGAAACTTGAGACTCAGATGTGTCATAGAGATGTTAGAAAGTCTTCCTTTAGCGTAAGGGTATAGTGAGTAAATGGAATGACCTAAAGAAGCAGGTTGTAGAAGCAACCTCTATCCACAACTTTAAAAACAGATATGGTAGGGGAAATAGGTCAGGAGTCATTGTATTAGACAACCAGCGGCTAGAAAACTGTGTTCCAAGAGCTGAGCTCGATCCTGCAAGCACAAATAGATGAGCACACACACACACACACACACACAGCTAAATGGTCCCCCCAGGATATATAAGTTATCTTGGATGCTGGTATATATATATATATATATATATATATATATATATATATATATATATATATATACAGATTACTAATGTGGTAAAATAGTTTGGTGATAAAGTAGCTACAAGATTGGTGTTGTATCACTCCAGTATTACACAAGTGTCCTGTGAAGGATAGTGAGAGTCCGAGAGTCCTGTGAAGGATAGTGAGAGTCCTGTGAAGTATAGTAAGAGTCCTGTGAAGGCTAGTGAGAGAGAGCTATAGAGGACGGTGAGTCCAACAGAGTACAAGAGACTCACGTCCAGTACTCCTCGGCCGGGGTAGTGGTCTTGTTGAGAAGGGGGAGGAAGCCCCCTGGTGCCCCGGGTCCCAAGGTCTCCACCGTCAGGTTGTCTAAGGTGGCCAGGCTGCCGGAGTCCTCCAAGGTGCTGCTGTTGGCGTAGCTCCAGACGGGCGCCTTGCTGCCGATCTGACCTCACCTCTCGTTAGTAATCTTACTATTATTTACATAATAATAACTATGATATATATTATAATATATATTTGTATTATAATTGTGAGGTCACGAGTAATTTTCTTTCAATGTGGAATAAATTTTATAAAGTTTTACATGGTAAAGTTTACTGGAGGAAAAAACGCGAAAAGTTTCTGAATATATATTGGTATAATTGTAGGTGTAACGGTCTAGTGTGTGTGTGTGTGTGTGTGTGTGTGTGTGTGTGTGTGTGTGTGTGTGTGTGTGTGTGTGTGTGTGTGTGTGTGTGTGTGTGTGTGGTGCTCGCCTAATTGTGCTTGCGGGAGTTGAGCTCTGGCTCTTTGGTCCCGCCTCTCAACCGTCAATCAACAGGTGTACAGGTTCCACACACACACACACACACACACACATATACACAAGATGTGTGTGTGTGTGTGTGTGTGTGTGTGTGTGTGTGTGTGTGTGTGTGAGTGAGTGAGTGAGTGAGTGAGTGAGTGAGTGAGTGAGTGAGTGAGTGAGTGAGTGAGTGAGTGTTAGCACCTATCATTTTTATTTTGGAGATTACATTTGAGATTGTGTACTGAGGTACCTTTCAACCTCATCTTCACATAGGTCATGTCAGCGTGTGCCCTCCGCCTCACCTCTCTGCAGTTGGGGGTGTTCCACTCGTTATTACAGTTGGTCCAGGGCAGGTCCGTGGTGAAGGAGGCGAAGAAGAAGCGCAGGCTCCAGGCCAGGATGACGTTGTAGAAGAAGTCGACGTAGAAGGCGATACACACCACCTGGAACCCCACACCTGGAATACACACATACACACCATCCAGGGTGTTAGTTCCGGGATATACACACACACACACACACACACACACACACACACACACACACACACACACACACACACACACACACACACACACACACACACACCAAGGTGGAGGAGGCCAAGACCGTCAGTAGTTTCAAAGCGTTATATGACAAAGAGTGCTGGGAAGACGGGACACCATGAGCGTAGCTCTCATCCTGTAACTACACTTAGGTAATTACACTTAGGTAATTACACCTGCAACTGTTGCTGCCCTGGGGCCAGATTCACGAAGCAGTTACGCAAGCACTTAGGAACGTGTACATCTTTCCTCAGTCTTCGACACCTTTGGTTACATTTATTAAGCAGTTTACAAACCATGAAAACTTGCCAAATCAACTGTTGTTATTGTTATAAACAGCCTCCTGGTGCTTCGGAGCTCATTTAACTGTTTAATAATTGTAAACAAAGCCGCCAAGGATTGAGAAAAGATATGTTCGTAAGTACTTGCTTAACTGCTTCGTGAATCTAGTCTCAGGTTACTGGGTTACGAAGGTTACTGCCTTCGTACATAACCATTGACGGGTAATCCCTCATCTGGAAAACATATAATAAGGTGATTAGTTCTCAACAAGTGCCTCCACTTCAACTACCACTGCAGCTGTTTCCCCTCTCGTTGGACAGCTGTTTCCCCTCTCGTTGGACACCTGTTTCCCCTATTGTTGGACAGCTGTTTCCCTCTCGTTGGACACCTGTTTCCCTCTCGTTGGACACCTGTTTCCCCTCTCGTTGGACAGCTGTTTTCCCTCTCGTTGAACAGCTGTTTCCCTCTCGTTGGACAGCTGTTTCCCCTCTCGTTGGACAGCTGTTTCCCCTCTCGTTGGACAGCTGTTTCCCCTCTCGTTGGACACCTGTTTCCCCTCTCGTTGGACACCTGTTTCCCCTCTCGGGGGTACGGTATTGGTGATAAGCTTTATCTTGACCCATCGTCAGTGCCGGTTGTTAGGGTCCAAGTTGACTAGCCACTTGAGGCCGGAGTATATACGAGCATACGCTTCCGGTAGCTAGATATACAAGTATACTCTTTATGCCGGTAGTTATACGAGTATATCCACGAAAGATGTGGTGCTGAGAACTGATTCCTGGGGAACTTGGGGCCAGATTCACGAAGCAGTTACGCAAGCACTTACGAACCTGTACATCTTTTCTCAATCTTTGGCGGCTTTGTTTACAATTATTAAACAGTGAATGAGCTCCGAAATACCAGGAGGCTGTTTATAACAATAACAACAGTTGATTGGCAAGTTTTCATGCTTGTAAATTGTTTAATAAATGTAAACAAAGCCGTCAAAGGTTAAGGAAAGATGTACACGTTCGTAAGTGCTTGCGTAAGTGCTTTCACGAATCTAGCCCCCTGGCTTCTTTGCGCCCCGCCATGCTGACACCTGTTAATGTAGCTCTCTACCAACTGTCTGTCAAGGTTGTCCTTTATCTATTGAAACCTTGTTGATATAATTTGTGGGAAGTGTTGCATCAGGCGGTGGGCCCGCTCCCTCTCACACTGCCACACTACCACACTGCCACACTGCCACACTGCCACACTGCCACACTGCCACACTACCACACTGCCACACTGCCACACTACCACACTGCCACACTACCACACACTTCTAAGAGACAAGCGCCTGAACATGCCTGCTGATGCTTGCCCAAACGCCTTATTCATTTTCTCAGCGTGTCCCTCGCCATTTTATGGGATATCCCACTCGGCAAGACCTGTCTGTAGGGGGCCAAGAGTTCCCAAGACTGCAGCTAGATTAGTCCAGACTTGTGAGTGTCTGTATACGGGCTCACCATAGCCCGTGCTACTTGGAACTTCTTGTTCTGAGTAGCTGAATGTAAAAACAACAACAACGAGTGTCTGTAGTTACCTAGTTGTGTGTGGTTGACGGGGAAGGTGGGGCAGGAGGCCGTATTTTTTTTTTTGGTGGGGGGGGGTGTCAGATGGGGGGGTGAGGTAGTGTTGGGAGGGGGGGTTATGGTGGGGACTTGGTACGTGAGTAAAGAAGAGCCACGCGTGCACTCGCCTGCAACGCTGCCTTATAATAAGGATCCTGATCTGGTGGGGAGAGGGATGGTGCAGGGAGGGGGAGAGCTGGGAGGTGGGGAGGTGGGTCTCTCTCTGTCTCTCTCTCTGTCTCTCTCTCTCTGACTCTCTCTCTCTCTCTCTCTCTCTCTCTCTCTCTCTCTCTCTCTCTCTCTCTCTCTCTCTCTCTCTCTCTCTCTCTCTCTCTCTCTCTCTCTCAATCACAGCCTCTCGCTCTGTCCATCCCGGTAAGAGTGCCTTTCCCTTATGTTATTTTTCCATTTCCCAGTGGAAGGTCGAGCCGGAGAAGTGATAACGATTACCCTTCTTCACCTCACTTGAATACCTCGCATGGTTATCAGCGGCCTGCACGCACACGCACACACGCGCACACACGCACACACACATACACACACATACACACACACACACACACATACACACACATACACACACATACACACACATACACACACACACGCACACATATCAGCTGAGTTTGTCTCTTAATAGTTTCCAGCTTCTCATTAATAAACCTGGTCCCTGTGAGTCGGATTATCCCCCCCCCGACCCCCCCCCTCTCTCTCATTCTCTCACTCTTTCATTCTCTCTCTCTCTCTCTCGTCTGCCTTGGACCGATGTTCGCTTCCCTCTGAGCTCCTGCCTTAATATTTGATATGAAGTGTCACCATTTCCAACCCAGTCAACACACACACACACACACACACACATAACCCGGCACCCAAGCAACAATCTATGTCGCTCCCCAAATTGGCACTTTACCTCAAGAGTCTGGCACTACCTCCAAAAGTCTGGCACTAATCATGAATGACAAAAAAAGACCTTGGGCCTGTGCTTACCGGACCCCGGCGATGAGAAGTGGACCCATCCACCTCCCCTTCTGGCGTCAACATCGAAGTACAAGAGACATGGCTGACTTACCCTTGAAGAGCGGCACGAGGCGGCCCCAGCAGGTGATGGCGCCCTTGCGGTTATACTGCCCCAGAGCCAACTCCATGAAGAAGAGAGGAATGCCTCCGAGCACCAGCATCACGCAGTAGGGCACCAGGAAGGCGCCTACGGGAGGAAAGAGCACAGACGTGAGGGGCTTACATCTGAGGGAAGAGGAGTGACCTGAGTGCTACAGTCGTTTTTAATGGTGGAAAGAATGTGTGTGTGTGTGTGTGTGTGTGTGTGTGTGTGTGTGTGTGTGTACTCACCTAGTACTCACCTAGTTGTGTTTGCGGGGGTTGAGCTCTGGCTCTTTGGTCCCGCCTCTCAACCGTCAATCAACAGATGTACAGGTTCCTGAGTCTATTGGGCTCTATCATATCTACACTTGAAACTGTGTATGGAGTCAGCCTCCACCACATTACTGTGTGTGTGTGTGTGTGTGTGTGTGTGAGGGTCGGGAAGGAACCGACGACATCCAGGACGGGTTGTGTGGACCGGCGTGGGAAGGATAGGAGAGAAGGGTGAATGAAGTCCCCCTTCTTCCATCCACCGCCGCCATCCGTGGAGGTGAAGGGGAGGGCTCCACCGCCAATGTTACCGCGCGGGAAAGTATTGGGGAGGGGGGGGGGGTTGATGTAGGAGCATGAGAGGCTTACGGTACGCGTGATTGTCCCGGCTGGATTACTCTAGGGAGCGGATCTTTCCGGATCCCCTCGTTCGATCCCCCTTCTCCCTCGCCCCGCCCTCAGGCTACCCAGCATATCCACCAGCAAGCCGTCGAGTTGTGAGTGGCGGGACGCACGGTACATGCACCCAGCCCCGTCCTCCTGACTTGTCACAACGTACCATATACAAGGTGCTATCCTAACCGGAAACATGCGAATACTAAGCAACCCACCCTAACCTAACCAACCGATGTTTAGAAAACGGGGATGTATGTCAGCTATTTTTTCATAGTTTACCCTGTATTTTGTACGTTGAAGAATCACAACGTAGAAAATGAAACGTGTTAGTTGAGAAGGCGGTTGATAGGGCAGTTAGTGCAGAGGTCAAGCGGGTTACTATTGGGTGGTATCCGGTCGCTCATTGGTGTGTTGTAGGGGACCAGGCCCTGGACGGCAGCCTGGCCCTGGACGGCAGCCTGGCCCTGGACGGCAGCCTGGCACTGAACAAAAAGTTGCACAATACACAAACTTCACAATTTAAAGATAAAGCTGGGATCCGCATGGTGTATTGTGCGAGTGTTGGTAGAACTAGGAGGGTTAAGTAGTGTGGAGGGCGCGGGGAGGTTATCTTGAGATGATTTCTTGGTTTAGCGTCCCCGCGGCCCGGTCCTCGACCAGGCCTCCTTTTTTGTTACACTCCCCCGGGAAGCAGCCCGTCGCCGCTGTCTAACTCCCTGGAAGGAGGGCGAAGAACGTGAGACACTCGTAGAGGAGGAGCCAGGAACGCCCGGCCTTGGTTCTTCCAGCGTGGCGACCTTCCCGACCACTCCGGAGGGGAGGGTTTAGTAATTTCAATCTGACGTGCATCACCGAATTTCCATATTGGCGGGAGTCATCATTTGTCCCCGGCGCGCGCCAATTTTCCATATTGGTGCGCGCTGTGTTGTGCGGCGCTGACCACATAATGCACTCCGCGAGCACAACCAGTGCCGCCACACTTGCCTCTCACTACCACGGAGAGGAGAGAGGAGAGAGGGAGAGAGGGAGAGAGAGAGAGAGAGAGAGAGAGAGAGAGAGAGAGAGAGAGAGAGAGAGAGAGAGAGAGAGAGAGAGAGAGAGAGAGAGAGAGAGAGAGAGAGAGAGAGACAGAGAGAGAGAGAAGGGGGGGGGTCATAATAAGTAGCGACCATGATCTTAATACCTCAGTACCATGCCCCTCAACAGTCATGGTCTGGGCCAGCCATCCTCACTGTGCGCGGGCGTGTGCACGTGTACTCACCTGAGGGCTCTTACCGAAATGTGTTTGCAGAATTGAGCGCTAGCTCCTGAGTCCCGACTTACCGGTTCTTACTAGTTATCAAGTACCTACCACAACGACCTCCCCCCCACACACACCATCATATTTGAAGCCATAACTACTTTTGAAACTATTGAATTAGCGTCTACTATCTCTTTCTCCCTCTAAGTCATTTCAATTACACACTATCCTGAGGCTGAAAGATTTGTTTCTAACGTTCCTCTCTGATTTATTTCCACTTGAAGTTTCCCTGCATGTGGCCTTGTTCTACCCTGCCTGGCACCGCCCTTGTCCTCATCAACTGCTGCTGTTTAAGATTCAGCTACTGGGAACAACATAATTGCAAGTAGCACCGGCTATGGTGAGCCCATAGTGGACTTGCCTGGCCCAGGAGCGGCGGAGCTGTGACTGACACCAAAATCTAATCAACTTTCCTAAGAACATTATATGTTGTTATCATGTCTCCTCGACTCCACCTATATTCAAGCCTGGTAAGGTTCGGCTACCTTTCCTCATGGTTTAATCCTCGCAGGTCTGGTTCCAGTCTCTTTGCATACATCTGGACTTTTTCTAGTTCGGTTTTATGTTTTTTTTTAAGATGTGGCTTCTGTGCAGTAGCAATATAACCTAATATTGGGCTTCACATTTAGTGTGCGGAGTATTATTAAGACCTTGTTATCTGTGGTTCTAAATTCTATTCCGGTATTTGTCATTTCCATATATGTTGATGTTATTATATTTATGTGAGCCTCCGGTGCTGGCTAGGCTCAGTGGGGTGAGTATGGGACACAGTTGTGTGTGTGTGTGTGTGTGTGTGTGTGTGTGTGTACTCACCTAATTGTACTCACCTAATTGTGCTTGCGGGGGTTGAGCTCTGGCTCTTTGGTCCCGCCTCTCAACCGTCAATCAACTGGTGTACAGATTCCTGAGCCTATTGGGCTCTATCATATCTACATTTGAAACTGTGTATGGAGTCAGCCTCCACCACATCACTTCCTAATGCATTCCATTTACTAACTACTCTGACACTGAAAATGTTCTTTCTAACGTCTCTGTGGCTCATTTGTGTGTGTGTGTGTGTGTGTGTGTGTGTGTGTGTGTGTGTGTGTGTGTGTGTGTGTGTGTGTGTGTGTGTGTGTGTGTGAGGCGTCCTGTAGCTGCCTGAGTCTGGTCAGTGTGCTCCGGAGAGCAGCTCCCTCTCCTTTATTGTTTCATGTTGCAATACTTAAGTGGTCTTCTTGCTCCCTCCTCAGTTATTATTCCCTGACAGTCATCTGAGATGACGTCTATAATTACCATTTCTTCCACCGTATCAGAGTCCGTCCCTCCTCTCCCCACCAATCCCTCCATCCTCACTCTAATCCTCTCACCAATCCCTCCTCCCCCCCCCCCTCACTCCAATCCTCTCACCCATCCGTCCTGGGGCCCCCACCCTCCCCCCACCTACCCGTATACAAGGAGCACTTGGTCACTCACGTCCATCACCACATGGGCGCGTGACGCGAAGATTGACAGATACAAATGTGACATTTGCATACCAGAGCACTCTCCCACCTGTGTCTTATCTGGCGGGCGGCGGGTGGGCGTGTGCCTCTTGTATCCGCGTTGAAGGTTTTGTTATCTACGATGTCACGGATGCCTTTGGGCTTTCTTAGAGTACTGCAAAGGGGTTTGACGAAATCTGTTGGGCCGCCTTGTTCTCATGGGTCCACGACGCCCATATCCACATCTCCCTCCCCCCCACGGCGCCCTAAGTGAACACCACTCCCCCACATTGTGGGGAGCACCCTGAGGTCGACCCACTTCACCCCCACCCCATGGGGGGGGGGGTGAAGTAGCCTCCTGCAGGTGGCTGGATATCTGTGTGTACTCACCTAGTTGTGCTTGCGGGGGGGGGGGTTGAGTTGTGACTCTTTGGGTCCACCTCTCTCAACTGTCAATCAACTTATTTTTTTCCTTTCGCACACATACGCAGGAAACAGCCCGTAGCAGCTGTCTAGCTTCCAGGTACCTATTTACTGGTAGGTGAACAAGCGCATCAGGGTGAAGGAAACTCTGTCTATTTTGTTTCCGCCATCGACGGGAATCGATCTCCGGCTCCTAGGACTACGAATCCCGAGCGCTGTCTACTCAGCCGTCTTAGCCCCTGTGTGTGTAAGTCAGGGCCCACGGGCTCCTCTGGCCGTGGCCTCGTTATAAAAGACACCAACACGAGTGGTGGTCGCTGTTAACGGGACGAATCAGGTGGGAGAGAAAGACCACCATCTCCAGTCGTTATATTAAGACTTAAGAGCAGGTTCGAGGCCTGGTCGAAGACTGGGCCGCGGGGACGCTAAGCCCCGAAATCATCTCAAGATAAGCAGGTGTGCTTAGAAGCAGTTTTTTTATTGCTTTCTACCACAGACGTGGCCAGACATTTACAATGCTAACCAACATATATACATTTTCTTCTGTCCTCCATGGACAGGATTAGAGATCTGTTCAACATATTCAGTGATTTATTGAACAACCACAGAAGGTGATTGTAGTGCTTATAAGATGCTAATCTAACCTACGAACGTAAATACACAGATTTACAGACTTCACAAGTAGAGCCCAAGGTGGAGGAGTGAGCCAGGTGGAGGTGTGAGCCAGGTGGAGGAGTGAGCCAGGTGGAGGTGTGAGCCAAGGTGGAGGAGTGACCCAGGTGGAGGAGTGACCCAGGTGGAGGTGTGAGCCAGGTGGAGGTGTGAGCCAAGGTGGAGGAGTGACCCAGGTGGAGGAGTGAGCCAGGTGGAGGTGTGAGCCAAGGTGGAGGAGTGACCCAGGTGGAGGAGTGACCCAGGTGGAGGAGTGACCCAGGTGGAGGAGTGACCCAGGTGGAGGTGTGACCCAGGTGGAGGAGTGACCCAGGTGGAGGAGTGACCCAGGTGGAGGTGTGACCCAGGTGGAGGAGTGACCCAGGTGGAGGTGTGAGACAGTAACCCTGTGTGGAGAGGACACTGTAAGGAGGCCAGACGCACCAGCCTGAGGGCCAGGGAGGGAGTACCACAACATGAGCGCCAGCAGTGACCGCCTCACAGATGGCAAGCACGAAGCCAACTTAATCAAAACATTAGAGATTAAACAGAGCGTCGACCTTGCCTGCGTCACACACACACACACACACACACACACCTTAGGAGGAACACAACAATATTGGAACAGCTGATGAAACTCTGAATATGAGGAGTTACTGCTACCTGCTTCTCTACGTTACCTCTCCCTCCCTTTCTCTTGTGTTACCTCTCCCTCTCTCCCTCCCTCCCTCTCCCTTGTGTTACCTCTCCCTCTCTCCCTCCCTCCCTCTCCCTTGTGTTACCTCTCCCTCTCTCCCTCCCTCCCTCTCCCTTGTGTTACCTCTCCCTCTCTCCCTCCCTCCCTCTCCCTTGTGTTACCTCTCCCTCTCTCCCTCCCTCCCTCTCCCTTGTGTTACCTCTCCCTCTCTCCCTCCCTCCCTCTCCCTTGTGTTACCTCTCCCTCTCTCCCTTCCTCCCTCCCTCTCCCTTGTGTTACCTCTCCCTCTCTCCCTCCCTCCCTCCCTCTCCCTCAAACATCCCCGAGGCTCCGCTATTTATGACATTGTGAGGATGTATAAACGGGCAACAATTAAACTGAAATGTGCATTAGAAATACAAGGAAAAGTGTGTGGTGGTGGTGGTGTTGGTAGTGGTGGTCTGCTGGTGGTGGTGTTGTGGTGGTGTGGTGGTGGTTGTGGTGGTGGTGTTGTTGTCGTGGCAGTGGTGGTATTGTGGTGGGGTGATGGTGCTCGTGCCACAGTGGTGGTAATACAGTGCCACGGTGGTGGTAGTACAGTGCCACAGTGGTGGTACTACAGTGCCACAGTGGTGGTAGTACAGTGCCCTGGTGGTGGTAGTACTGTAATACTGAATGCTGTACTACCCTAACCCAAATGCCCTCACGGTACAAACCCTTCATGACCTTCGTGTACTTACAAGACAGGTTAGCATCATATTAGGGAAATTTGATGAGAATTTTGATTTTGATGAGAATTGACTCACAGACCCTCTGTTCTTCTGTGTCCCTTTGTTCACTGAGTTTGTGAGGCAACGACAAAATAAATGGTTTTCAAGCCAGACTAGATCATTACATAGAATGTTGCATAGATATAAAATAGTCAATTCAAAATCTCTTAGAAATGTTCGATTATTATGTGCTATTGCGTGTGTTTGAGAGAGAGAGAGAGAGAGAGAGAGAGAGAGAGAGAGAGAGAGAGAGAGAGAGAGAGAGAGAGAGAGAGAGAGAGAGAGAGAGAGAGAGAGACAGATAGAGAGAGAGAGAGAGAGAGAGAGAGAGAGAGAGAGAGAGAGAGAGAGAGAGAGAGAGAGAGAGAGAGAGAGAGAGAGAGAGAGAGAGAGAGAGAGACAGAGACAGAGAGACAGAGACAGAGAGAGAGAGTTGAGCAAGATATAAAGATTTACACGAAAAAGGAAATGCCAGCAGTAAATATAATGAAGGTAATCCAGTAACCAACAGGCGTCAAGCCCCACGACAAGCCGCCGCCGGAATGAATGAAGATTTAAATATCCTTGTCTTCATTGAGGAGAAGAAAGTTTTAAATGAGAGTGGAAGGACCGCAGTGTGGTGAAGGGGAGAGACAGAGAGATATAAACCTACAGAAATAGACGGGCCTAAACACACGAACAGTGAGACAGATACACAGACAGATATAATGATCTCCACCATCTTCAAAAGATGTGTCAATAACAAAGCTTATATACACGAGAACGATAAACACAAGCCACTGAAAATTAACATGAAAACCTCTTGAGTACTTTTCACTGTTCTGTTGTCCAATATGCGCAGGTGTTCAAGTGTGGCCAATACCTGTGGCGCAGATATTCAAGTGTGGCCAATACCTGTGGCGCAGATATTCAAGTGTGGCCAATACCTGTGGCGCAGGTGTTCAAGTGTGGCCAATACCTGTGGCGCAGATATTCAAGTGTGGCCAATACCTGTGGCGCAGATATTCAAGTGTGGCCAATATCTGTGGCGCAGGTGTTCAAGTGTGGCCAATACCTGTGGCGCAGGTGTTCAAGTGTGGCCAATACCTGTGGCGCAGGTGTTCAAGTGTGGCCAATACCTGTGGCGCAGGTGTTCAAGTGTGGCCAATACCTGTGGCGCAGGTGTTCAAGTGTGGCCAATACCTGTGGCGCAGGTATTCAAGTGTGGCCAATACCTGTGGCGCAGGTGTTCAAGTGTGGCCAATACCTGTGGCGCAGGTGTTCAAGTGTGGCCAATACCTGTGGCGCAGGTGTTCAAGTGTGGCCAATACCTGTGGCGCAGGTGTTCAAGTGTGGCCAATACCTGTGGCGCAGGTGTTCAAGTGTGGCCAATACCTGTGGCGCAGGTGTTCAAGTGTGGCCAATACCTGTGGCGCAGGTGTTCAAGTGTGGCCAATACCTGTGGCGCAGATATTCAAGTGTGGCCAATACCTGTGGCGCAGATATTCAAGTGTGGCCAATACCTGTGGCGCAGGTATTCAAGTGTGGTCAATACCTGTGGCGCAGATATTCAAGTGTGGCCAATACCTGTGGCGCAGATATTCAAGTGTGGCCAATACCTGTGGCGCAGATATTCAAGTGTGGTCAATACCTGTGGCGCAGATATTCAAGTGTGGCCAATACCTGTGGCGCAGATATTCAAGTGTGGCCAATACCTGTGGCGCAGATATTCAAGTGTGGCCAATACCTGTGGCGCAGATATTCAAGTGTGGCCAATACCTGTGGCGCAGATATTCAAGTGTGGCCAATACCTGTGGCGCAGATATTCAAGTGTGGCCAATACCTGTGGCGCAGATATTCAAGTGTGGCCAATACTTGTGGCGCAGATATTCAAGTGTGGCCAATACCTGTGGTGCAGATATTCAAGTGTGGCCAATACCTGTGGCGCAGGTATTCAAGTGTGGCCAATACCTGTGGCGCAGGTATTCAAGTGTGGCCAATACCTGTGGCGCAGGTATTCAAGTGTGGCCAATACCTGTGGCGCAGGTATTCAAGTGTGGCCAATACCTGTGGCGCAGATATTCAAGTGTGGCCAATACCTGTGGCGCAGATATTCAAGTGTGGCCAATACTTGTGGCGCAGATATTCAAGTGTGGCCAATACCTGTGGCGCAGATATTCAAGTGTGGCCAATACCTGTGGCGCAGATATTCAAGTGTGGCCAATACCTGTGGCGCAGATATTCAAGTGTGGCCTATCATATTGTCCACGTGTTTGGCCGCACTTCTTTAGGCGCCAGAGTAATATATGGTCAATATTAGCAGACACCCCCAACACTGGTAGATAGATCCACACACTGGTAGATCTACACACCGGTAGACCCACATATTGGTAGATGTGTATGTGTGTGATTTCAGTGTCAGAGTAGTTAAGAGATGGAATGCATTAGACAGTGATGTGGTGGAGGCTGACGCCATACACAGTTTCAAGTGTAGATATGATAGAGCCCAGTAGGCTCAGGAATCTGTACACCAGTTGATTGACAGTTGAGAGGCGGGACCAACGAGCCAGAGCTCAACCCCCGCAAGCACAACTAGGTGGGTGAGCACACACACACACACACACACACACACACACACACACACACACACACACACACACACACACACACACACACACACACACACACACACACACACCTTAAGCTAATTGTATTCAAACTTCTATAAAGCCGTAAATTTATTTAAGTTGCGGAAAACGTTGCCCTAGAGGACCCAGGCCTCGTGCTGGGGCAGTCAGAGGCAGGCGCCACACCTAGAGAGAGAGAGAGAGAGAGAGAGAGAGAGAGAGAGAGAGAGAGAGAGAGAGAGAGAGAGAGAGAGAGAGAGAGAGAGAGAGAGAGAGAGAGAGAGATCAAATTCAAAAACCACCGAAATTTCTGAATTCCCTTTCCAACACACCACCTGAGAGAGCTGGAAAATTCAGTTTTTTTTCCCCCTTTACAAAGCAGAACGCTCTCAGCCATCATTGTGAGGGAGCGCGCGGCTTGGCACTGAAAGAGGCTGAAGGCGAAGGTGAAAGGTCACTGGACTGCGAGTTAACAACCTCACAATTGCAGGTCATGACCTTAGTTTTAGTCCGGAGATAAATTAGAAATCCCGGAAGTGTTGCTGATCTTGTGTATATGATTCAAGGTAATGTGTTGGATTTAGACTTGAATAGATGATGTGTTGCAAGAAGGTGTCCGTGGTAGAGTATCCTTACCTTTCTCTATTCCCCTCTTTACTCCCCTAACCTCTGCTTCGTCACCCATTCTATCTCTCTCTCTCTCTCACCTCATCGCTCTCCTCACTTCTCCCTCATCGCCCTCCTCCCCCCCTCACCTGATCAGGGCAGCGCCCTTTGCGTGACGCTTAAGTATAACGAAAGAAGATTTGAAGGATCCCTGCTCTTCCCTGGTGTGTGTGTGTGTGTGTGTGTGTGCGCGTGTGTGTGTGCGCGTGTGTGTGTGTGTGTGTGTGTGTGTGTGTGTGTGTGTGTGTGTGTGTGTGTGTGTGTGTGTGTGTGTGTGTGTGTGTCCTATACCATGGTTGTAAATCATACACACGCAGGAGTGTGTATCCCAATACTGACTTGTGTGGGAGTGTGTGTGGGGGAGGGGGTGTTAGTCATCCGTGTGTCATCCCTGACGCTTGACACCTCACCATGACACACCCATCACTCAAGCAGTCACTGGAGAGCCCCTTCCGTGTCACAAGCCTCGTGGCGTACAGTGTCGAGGGCTCTCTGGTAGCCTAAGATTATGCAGCTTACCTGCGATTCTCAATGCGAGTAAAGACACATTTCTATTCAAATAAAAAATAACAGTTCAGTTTGAAGATTACAGTCAAGTTGAACGAAAATAAAAGGGTTTTCATGCTCTATTGTGTCTCTTGGCTCTGACTTTTGCCAGCTGTGAGTGGAAATATCTGTTGTTTCATAAGATGTGGTCGCGGGCGGTATTGTTGTCCAGCGTGGGGCCTCGAACCTGGACGGTTCCTGTAGCAAACACCAGCACCAGATTACCTATGGTGCCACTACCATGGTCTTGGCTTGACGGGGAGGGGGGGGGGGTACGTGCTTGTCTTGGCTTGACGGAGGAGCACGTACTTGTCTTGGCTTGACGGGGGGGGGGAAGAGGTTACGTACTTGTCTTGGCTTGACGGAGGAGTACGTACTTGTCTTGGCTTGACGGGGGAGTACGTACTTGTCTTGGCTTGACGGAGGAGTACGTACTTGTCTTGGCTTGACGGGGGAGTACGTTCTTGAGCCTGGCTTTGCTTCTTCAAATCAGCTCTTCTTAAGTTCCTTCAAAACTACTGTCCTCTTGTACTCGTTAACTCCCAAATCATCACCATCATCATTAGCATCATCAATGCTCCCTGTAGTTCTTGATGCTCCTCCTCGTATAGAGCTGGAGCTTGCGACACACACACACACACACACACACACACACACACACACACACACACACACACACACACACACACACACACACACAGGCTGGTGTGTGGAGGCTGACTCCATACACAGCTTCAAGTGTAGATATGATAAGAGCCCAGTAGGCTCAGGAACCTGTACACCAGTTGATTGACAGTTGAGAGGCGGGACCAAAGAGCCAGAGCTCAACCCCCGTAAGCACAATTAGGTGAGTACCATTAGGTAAGTGCACACTATGCTCCATTAGGACATGGCGCCAGCTTCCGGGTCCCCCCTCTAATCGAGATGGAGCGACCGAGGCCGCTTCCGCCCGTCTCAAAGAACCTCACCCAATTAGCACCATCACTTGCTCTTTTTACAGTGATGGAGTACCTCCCTCCTTCCCCCTGAGTACCTCCCTCCTTCCCCCTGAGTACCTCCCTCCTTCCCCCTGAGTACCTCCCTCCTTCCCCCTGGGTACCTCCCTCCTTCACACTAGGTACTTCCCAATTATTTAAACTTCTCATCCGTACATTGTGCTGGAAATCCAGGAATAGATTAAAAAAAAAGTGTGTGTGTGTGTGTCCACACACACACCACACATACACACACACACACATACACACACACACACACACACACACACACACACACACACACACACACACACACACACACACACACACACACACACACACACACACACACACAGATCCAGAGAGAGAGAGAGAGAAGAGGAACGAGAAAGAGAGATGAAGGGAAAAAGTGACAGACAAAGAGGCTGCCACCACAGAAGAAAAGAGAGACAGAGAGGAGGGGATGAGAGAGTAAGAAGCAAAGAGCCAAAGAGGACAAGAAGAGCGTAATGACGCAAGTGGGTTCAAAGTGAAGGAGACTAACCTGGGTAAATTGATCAGGTGATGCTTTCCCATGTGTCAATTTTCTCTCCCACCCTCTCCTTAGTTCCCCTCCCACCCTCTCCCACCCTCCTTCTCCCTCCCTTACCCTCTCCCTCCCTCCTCCTTCCCTTACCCTCTCCCTCCCTCACCCATCTTTCCATTTTGCTCCTGCATCACAAGACTCTCCTCTCACCCTTTATACTCTCTCTCTCTCTCTCTCTCTCTCTCTCTCTCTCTCTCTCTCTCTCTCTCTCTCTCTCTCTCTCTCTCTCTCTCTCTCTCTCTCTCATTAGATCATAACAAAGACTAGCCTCTCAAGGTATATATTGTGTCAAGTTATAGTATATCTCCTCATCTAACTCCGTCTCTCAGACCACCGTCTTGAAGCCAGAGTGTGTATGTAGGGTGCGGAGTGCCGCTCACTGTGTGGCACTTGCTAGTTAAGTGCCACACTCCTGAGGCACTCTATTAGTTTTGGTTTAGAGTTAAGACATTCCTTGCCTCGGGGGAGGTGCAGGCGTGTCCTTGTTTTGTATATGTATTTATGCAACAAGGATCACAAAAACACTGTTCCAAGTATGTGGAAAAACCACATGTGAAAAATAGAGAATGCTAAACGCGTTTTCGGCTAAATCGCCTTCATCAGAGCAAAGTAGAGTGAAGAAGTCGTGTATACGGCTTCAATAGTCTCAATGGTAAAGGGACTTTTTTACAGTTATTTTCCTTATCCACTGTAATCTCTCCCCCCCCCTCACTATCCACTGTAATCTTTCCCCCCTCCCTCCTTCCTCACTATCCATTGTAATCCTTCCCCTCCCAATCCTCTGTCTCCCCCAATCCGACTTTCCCCAAGCGAGCGAGTTTGATTTGATTGGTTATTAAGTGACACAGAGCCCGTGTGGGCGGAATGAGCCATCACCCACTTTTTTAACTTTAATTAAACTGGGATGAACCGTATAGTTGACCCACTCCCACCCACCCCCATGGCCTTCAACCCCACCCACCCCCTGGCCCTCAAACCCACCCACCCCCATGGCCCTCAACCCCACCCACCCCCATGGCCTTCAACCCCACCCACCCCCTGGCCCTCAAACCCACCCACCCCCATGGCCCTCAAACCCACCCACCCCCATGGCCCTCAACCCCACCCACCCCCATGGCCCTCAACCCCACCCACCCCATTCTTCACCCTTCTCGTACCTAATACCTGTCTCTCAACCTCATCCTCAAATACTTCATTGAACTCGAAAACAGAAGCGGCTCGCGAAAGTGTCGCATTGTCCAGTTTTCTGTTTTGGGTCCTCTGGTAGATTAGGATAAGTTTAAATTGACCGTTTTTTTGACGTTGGGAGATCTTATGAGGACGGGCAGATCGCCCAGGTGAACAGGAGTGGAAGGGGGAAGAGTTCGAGGCCGAGGGAGCCACAACGAAAGATGGTCGGAGCTCTAAATTGAGAAATGCTGAAATTTCTCATTTCTCAGTGGGCATTTCTCCACAATAATGACATTTCCTCTCATATACAGGCGATGAGTCACAACGTGGCTAAAGTATGTTGACCAGACCACACACTAGAAGGTGAAGGGATGACGATGTTTCGGTCCGTCCTGGACCATTCTCAAGATCGACTTAAGAATGGTCCAGGACGGACCGAAACGTCGTCGTCCCTTCACCTTCTAGTGTCTGGTCAACATTTCCTCTCATCTTCTGGAACCTGTATAGTGACAGCTGCTAGATCAACCATGATTTGGCGAATGTTTGTGAGAATAGACAGCTTACTCTCATACCATTGACCAAGAGCTTGTTAACCCAGCAATTGCCTTGATGTTTAGGAAAGATTAACACTACAAACGTGACTCACAAGCGACTACACCTGAACGTTTCACAAACACTGCTTCGCTTTGTCGCTTTAGTATTAATGGCTTGGCGCTTTTCCCCCTTGCAGTTCGCTTCCCCTTCCTACGTGCGACTCGCGCCTCTGTAAATACTTGAGCAGTTCCTTCAGGGATTCCAGGAAGGCGTGGTGGATGAATGCATCCGGCTCGTGTCTCCACCACTGGCCGGCTGCCGGACACACACACACACACACACACACACACACACACACACACACACACACACACACACACACACACACACACACAAAGAAAGCAAGAGTGGCAGCGATGCAGGCAAGCAGACGAGGCTAAACAATACGTGTGTGTGTGTGTGTGTGTGTGTGTGTGTGTGTGTGTGTGTGTGTGTGTGTGTGTGTGTGTGTGTGTGTGTGTGTGTGTGAACGGTGGGGCTCCTTCCGTCTCTCCTAAGGCTCCCACTTGTACTAATTTAAGTCACCATCTTCCCACCTGTCACCACCACAATGGTCGTCCCCTTGCGCCTAGTCCACCCACCCCACCCACCCAGTGTGTGTGTGTGTGTGTGTGTGTGTGTGTACCCTCCCAGTCCACCCACCCCACCCACCCAGTGTGTGTGTGTGTGTGTGTGTGTGTACCCTCCCAGTCCACCCACCCCACCCACCCAGTGTGTGTGTGTGTGTGTGTGTGTACCCTCCCAGTCCACCCACCTACTACACCTCCACGGCTTACTCTTCCTATTACTGTTATTATTATTATTATTATCATTATATTTAATGTTATCATTTGTAGTACCAGTAGAAGCAGAAGCCGTAGAGTGTAGAGGTAGATGACGCGGTTGCATTGTGTTTTGCTAAATTAGATATTATACTTTAATGTTCTGTGCCAGAAATATTTGGCATTATAATCACTGAGTATGATATATAAAAAAAAAGTTCCATGTTGACCAATCAGAGCAGTGGACCTAGAGTGAACGCCATATTGGTCACCTAAATTGATTGGTCATGTTGACCAATCAGGAAAGACAAAATAAAATAGAAATGAAGGATTTGGTGATGTTTGTCTGGAGATCACTGGAAGCTGAAGATAAGGAGGAAGATGAAGATGAAGGTGAAGAAGGGGGAGTACTGAACAAAGTACACTAGAGAACACCTGTGAGGTAAGTCTCAGCAGGAGCTGCTGAGAGTTACCTCCAGAGTAGTTCCAGGTGAGAGAGAGAAGCCAGGTAGGACAACAGCAACACGGGCTCCCAGCACGTGGGCTAAGTCCCAGCATCAACACAGACAGCACACGCCTCACCAAGAGCACCCCCTCCCTCCCCCCCTCACCATCCCCCCCGTCACCATCCACATTCACCATTCCCCCCCCCCTTGCACCAGCTTACTGCACCACCTGCTCACCTACACTGTACCCTCACCACCACGCCAATGAGAAACTGTCATTGGTGCAGTGTGTTTTTTTTCAATTCCAGGAACGGGTAGACAAATGGCTGTTAGAGTTCAACACTAACAAGTGCAAAGTAATGAATATGAGTAAAGGAGATAGATGGGTTAAGATTTTTTGTGCACAGTAAGGAGGAAGGCAACTACAGCAATCAGAAAAGAACAAAACTAAGATTATAAATAATTAAAAGAGAAACATTAGAGACAAACAGATCATTAGAACGACGTTAGAAGAGATAAAGATTAAAAAGAGACATTAGAACGCAATTGAAGAACATAAATAAGAATTCTTTCAAGGCAATTTACACAGCCTAAAATCTCACAGTCTAAGAGGAAAGCGGAAGTTGAGATAATATGATCACTACATGCAAAATTTCCAAGGAGAATCGACAAGATGAACAGACGATAGACTCTTTGAATACTGGAGGCTCTTGTGTATAGGCTCTTGTTCTACTCTCGAGTAGATCAAGAGGAAGCTGGAAACACGAACAAGTGGAGGCCATACTCGTACCATGCAGACGAGGCCAACAACAACGTACTGAAACAAGTGACTGTAGAAGCCAGCGCCATCCACAACTTCAGCACCAGATCAAACAACAAACTCGCTCGTCAGGAAAGATAGAACAGAAAACCCACGAGGACCCAACCACACACCAGAAGACGAAGAGACGACGACGTTTCGGTCCTTCCTTAGACCATTATCAAGTTGATTGTGGCAGAGCCATCCACACACTCGCCACAACACACGCGCGCGCGCGTGTGTGTGTGTGTGTGTGAGTGTGTGTGTGTGTGTGTGTGTGTGTGTCTAGAGGGGAGAAGGGGGCTGAAACCCCTGATCATGGAAGAAATTGAGAAAGATATGAGCTCGTCGATAACAACGTAATTTGACCCTTTTCCGCTTTACCCACTATCTGCAGGACGTCGGGGCTAGGGAGAGAGAGAGAGAGAGAGAGAGAGAGAGAGAGAGAGAGAGAGAGAGAGAGAGAGAGAGAGAGAGAGAGAGAGAGAGAGAGAGAGAGAGAGAGAGAGAGAGAAAGAGAGAGAGTTGACAGTGGATAACGCTTGCTGGTATCAATTATTGTTCCATATACACCAACACCAGTGCCGGACCGTCTGTCTGTCCACGACTGTCTTTATAACCCCATGCCAACGGTACAGCTAGGACACGGTACATCACGGACACGGTACATCACGGACACGGTACATCACGGACACGGTACATCACGGACACGGTGCGAGTAGAGCGCAATAGAGCTGGGCGTCGAGGTCATTTAGAGTACACAGTTTGAACAGTGCGGCATGTTGGAGTGTGTGTGTAGTGAGTGTGTTTGTGCACGTCCAGGTACACAATGAACACCAGGTGGGCGGGTGTGTGAGCGCCACCCAGCACACACACACACACACACACACACACACACACACACACACACACACACACACACACACACACACACACACACACCCAGCACACACACACACACACACACACACACACACACACACACACACACACACACACACACACACACACACACACACACACTCATGTTGAGCTTCAACCACTCAGATACGAGGACAAAGCCACAAGGTCTGAGTTACGAACAGTACCAGTGGTGGTGGTGGTCCTTACATAGTTTCGTGAGGACCAATAATAACAGCAAGAGGGCCGGAAGCCACTGCGATGATCGCCTGGGGGACTGCAAGGCGGGGCCCAGGATCTGAAGCCTCCGCTAAACACATGTAGGTGAGAACACACAGGCGAGTACGCAAAACACACAGGAATCGTAACCTTTTACCTCAGTTTCCAGACTGTTCGCGCACTTGTTACTTCAGGCGGTCAGTCGTTGGAGGTGTTCGTGCTTCAGGCGGTCAGTCGTTGGAGGTGTTCGTGCTTCAGGCGGTCAGTCGTTGGAGGTGTTCGTGCTTCAGGCGGTCAGTCGTTGGAGGTGTTCGTGCTTCAGGCGGTCAGTCGTTGGAGGTGTTCATGCTTCAGGCGGTCAGTCGTTGGAGGTGTTCGTGCTTCAGGCGGTCAGTCGTTGGAGGTGTTCATGCTTCAGGCGGTCAGTCGCTGCAGGTGTTCGTGCTTCAGGCGGTCAGTCGCTGCAGGTGTTCGTGCTTCAGGCGGTCAGTCGCTGCAGGTGTTCGTGCTTCAGGAAATTGGTCGCTAGAGGCGTTCGTGCTTTAGGAAATTGGTCGCTTGAGGTGTTCTTGCTTCCCAACCAGAGGAAGACTACCGTAACAACCCAACTACATTATATCAACTCAAAAACTACTGTACCAACGATGACAACATTGTAACGACCCCGGAAATATTGTAACGGACACGACAAAACAATAACTAGTCATTCATCGCTCATTACCCTGTAATGACCCAATCATCGCTCCTTGCTGGGTAACTAGCCAATCAGTGCCGGCCCCGCTGGCTCGCTTACAGCCATCCAATAGGCAAATTTACGCCTTGAATTGCCTTGTCAGTGAAGCGTTTCATCGAAGGTATTGATCATAATTATCACTAGGCATTATCGTCCCTATTAGTGCTGGCTTGTTTGTGCTGGTCCTGTGTAGTGTGTGTGGTCCTGTGTAGTGTGCTGGTCCTGTGGTAGTGTGCTGGTCCTGTGTAGTGTGCTGGTCCTGTGTAGTGTGTGTGGTCCTGTGTAGTGTGCTGGTCCTGTGTGGTGTGCTGGTCCTGTGTAGTGTGTGTGGTCCTGTGTAGTGTGCTGGTCCTGTGTGGTGTGCTGGTCCTGTGTAGTGTGCTGGTCCTGTGTAGTGTGTGTGGTCCTGTGTAGTGTGCTGGTCCTGTGGTAGTGTGCTGGTCCTGTGTAGTGTGTGTGGTCCTGTGTAGTGTGCTGGTCCTGTGTGGTGTGCTGGTCCTGTGTAGTGTGCTGGTCCTGTGTAGTGTGTGTGGTCCTGTGTAGTGTGCTGGTCCTGTGGTAGTGTGCTGGTCCTGTGTAGTGTGTGTGGTCCTGTGTAGTGTGCTGGTCCTGTGTAGTGTGCTGGTCCTGTGTAGTGTGTGTGGTCCTGTGTAGTGTGCTGGTCCTGTGTAGTGTGCTGGTCCTGTGTAGTATGAAGGAAAGCACTATAGCGTGGTGGACGGTGAGTATTTTAGTATTCAGAGGAGTGGTCTTGGGTAATGAGGTATCAAATGAAATCACGGTGGCGGGTTGGTCAGGTCAGTGACGGAGATTGTGTTGGGTCCTATGGAATGACCCCCGGGACCTTGCGTCATGTGTCGTGTGTCATGTGTCGTGTGAGCAAGGAGAGGACACAGGTGGAAACTAATTACCTCCAGCCGCAGGGATATTATAACTAATATTATCCGTATTAGTGTAGCAGAGAAATGCATAATGAACTAAGGGAGTGGTGGAGGCGTGGCTCTAAATGTGAACATGTCAGAGACCGATTGATTGACTGATTGAGTGATTGATGAAGATTAAGCCACCACAGGAGGTGGCACGGGGCATGGGTATATAGCCCGTAGGTGGTAGATGTTTGGAGTTAATAAGAGATCTTTGGTCGTGTCACATGTTCAAGTGTCTCTGTGCCTCGGGGCAGAGACCAAAGTTTTCGCAAATTAATAGACCATTGGAGTGAGGTGTGAGTGGCGAGGGAGGGGGAACTAGAGCACAACCCCCGGAAGCACAGGTGAGCACACCATGCTCTCTCACCTGCCGTATGGTGGTGACCTGTCCACCTGTTTGTGGTCACTCACTCCCTCCCTCTCCCTGTCTTACTCTCCCTCTCCCTTATGTCTCACTCTCTCCCTCACCCCTGAGCATCCCAGCACTCCTGTCCTCTTGCCCCTGTAACCTGTAATACACCAGGTTACAGGCCATCCTCAGTCCTCTTCTGTACCCCTCCACTCTCTCCAAATTCGCTTTTCCATCTTCCCTCCCTCTCTCCCTCCCTCTCTCCCTGCTTCCCGCTCTCCCTCTTTCCTTACAACCCTCCCTCCCTCTCTCCCTTCTTTACCCCATCTCGGGAAGATGATGAGCGTGCAAGAAGGTAATTGTCCAACACCTAATTGGCTTCTTGCAGACAACAATCAGAGAGTCAAGTGTTTTTACTCGGAGACGCCTTCAATTGTTGGCTTAAGCATCAAATGTGCTCATCATATTGATGGTGTATGGTAGAGATGTCTGTGCGCGCATGCCTGCCTGTGTCAGTGTACTGTATGATTCCTTGTAATTATACTGGTATAACTGTGATCTCTGGTGCGCTTACCTATTAGTGTCCCCAGGTAGCGAGGACTACCACCTGTCTGCAACACCCTCACAGCTTCCCTTGTGTCAGATGTTCTTATAAAGTTGTGAATGATTATAGTCACGACTCCCTGTGGCTTGAGTGTGTTCCAGATGTACATCACTCGTACACTGAGGCAGCACAATAGTGCTCTGGCTCTCTGCTCTCTCCTCTTTCCAGATACATCCTCTCATTATATTTATCTTTATGTGCAAGTCTTTCCCTTTTCCATTGTGTCTACTCCTCTCACGATCTTGTACGCTGTAATCATGTCTCATCTAGTTCTAACCCCTCTCTCTCCACTGCTTGTAGCTTCAACTCTTCTTTCTTTTAGCTCCGCCCAGTACCACCATCACCGCTCCGGCCAGCCCCAACCTCACCATTCACTCGAGGGCTGCGTTACGGTAATTAGGAGCCGATAGCGAGCAATTACGGAGATGAGAGCAACGACAAGCAATGGGTACAATAAGCATCCAGATGTATACGACTGCGCCTCGAGTTTGGTGAACTGGAACTACCGTACGCGATGCCACTAACCAATTACGAGGATTAATATGTAAGAATATAATATTGTGATATTAAAAGTTGCCAATAGCCTTTCAAGATAAATGTTTTATGAATGTTTGGGTGGAATTAGAAAAGTACAAAGTTCATGCATAGACGATAACGAACGGCATGGGTGCCTCCTGCCAGCCCAGAGGGAGCCGGTCGGCCGAGCGGACAGCACGCTGGACTTGTGATCCTGTGGTCCTGGGTTCGATCCCAGGCGCCGGCGAGAAACATTGGGCAGAGTTTCTTTCACTCTATGCCCCTGTTACCTAGCAGTAAAATAGGTACCTGGGTGTTAGTCAGCTGTCACGGGCTGCTTCCTGGGGGTGGAGGCCTGGTCGAGGACCGGGCCGCGGGACACTAAAAAGCCCCGAAATCATCTCAAGATAACCTCAAGATAGCCTCACAGTATAGGTAATGTTTTCAAAGATGAATATTTAAAACTATGCTAGTGAAGGACAAAATAAGATTGGTTCTGACCTTATTACAGGTGTCTGTGAGACTTGTGCACGTCTAACGTTAAACACCTGCACACTCTTAACACTTGTAATGGTAGAGAAGCTGCAAAGAGGCTAACAAAGGGGTTAGGATAACCGCATTAACGTCTACTCTGACGACCTTAAACAACCTCATTAACCCTATTTATTAGTGAAAACATTTCAGACTGGACATTACTCCATTTCACAGCTACTTAGTATACCAAGGAAGTGATTTGCGACTATAGGACGTATTTTTGTTTATATTTCTCTAAAACGTTGTGTTCAACTTTGTCAAATGTTTTGGGAGCATCAAGACAGAGTGAGAACGGAGCTGAGGTGTGGTGCTGAATCAGCCGGTACTCCTAAGGCTCCCCAACGTCTATAAACTGTCGTACTAAAGCCCTTTATCCTAACCCACCACAGGACCCAAAACGGAAAACGGGCCTCTGCCATTTTCGAGTACGACGATTTTTGGCCTTAGAGTATACGTCAAAATGCGACGTTCTATTAGGAGGCCGGGTTGGCCGAATAGCGTCCACCACCTCAAGACTACATAATGTTGTAGAGTAATCAGTTTGCATGCAAATTGAAAGTTAAAGGTGACCACCTAAGGAGTAAGTTAGCATACAGTCAGATACTGTCCTTAAGGGTGTCCAATGACTACAGTTATCAGAGAAGGACGCAGGTATTCGCCAGTTCTTAACAATGGGAACAATTACAGATGGATATGTACCCTGGGGAGAAACTGTAAGATACAGATAGACATACGGATTCGTCGTCAATATTTTGTCCATTCCATCCAAGCCAGCTAAAGGTACTATCTTTTTTCTAAAATAAACAATTGAAAGTAGTGGTACTTACCGCCTCCATTCCTGTAGCAGAGGTACGGGAACCTCCAGACATTGGCCAGGTCCACCGCGAAGCCGATCACAGACAGGAGGAAGTCGACTTTCTTACCCCAGGTCTCTCTGTCCTCAACGTCGTCTGCCACCGTCCCCTCCCTACCCCGTCTATCCCCGTCCACGCCACCAGGTACCACTGTCTTCATGGTCTCGCCGCCCGCCATCTTGGTCTTGGGACGCCGGCGACCTCACTCCAGCGCACGAACTACCTGTCGCTGGAGCCGGTCACTGCCTCATGCGTGGCGTCTGCTTCACTCGCTGCGTCCGCCCGTGCGTGCGTCCTCACGCATACACCCTGTTGGGTAAATATGAGTTGGTTACATGCCAGTACACCCAGCTACACTACATACAAATACAAGCGTGTATGCCCACATACACCCAGGTACACAGTACTCACCTAGTCGTGCTTGCGAGGGTCGAGCTTTGACTCTCTGGTGGCCCGCCTCTCAACCGTCAATCAACAGTGCGATTAAGATAATGTATACACAGCTTATGCACCTAGCTGGAACTAAGTGACACAGTGTACATAGCAAGCTTAACATAGCAACGACCATTATAAGCTTAACGAGGCCAGTGATGACCAAAGCTTCAGTGTGGGCTAGGAGAGCAGAGGTGCTGATAACAGCAGCACTAAGCTCAGGGTAAACTTAATTAAAGATTACCTTTATCCTGGCTCTATGGTCATATTGGCCTAGTGACCCCCTCTCCTGATGAATGCCTGACCTCTAACCTGATGATGATATCAATTCTCTCCCTTCATCACCTTGGTGTTGAATACTATCCCCACCTTTCCTGTATCATTGGACCACTTGCCAAAAGAGAATTCGAAATTATGACTATGAACTAGATGTTTAGATTCAGGAAAGACCTGAGTAAATACTGGCTTGGAAACTGGTTATTGAATTATGGATCAAATTGCCGGGTAAGATAATTGGCGAGAGATGGTTGGATTGTTTCAAGCGTAGGGTAGAACTATATGGCTCAGTTTGAGTGGATATGAGTAGGAGCTGCCTCGTATGGTCTAATAGGAGCTGCCTCGTATGGTCCAATAGGAGCTGCCTCGTATGGCCCAATAGGAGCTGCCTCGTATGGTCCAATAGGAGCTGCCTCGAATGGACCAATGGAAGCTACCTCGTATGGACCAATAGGAGCTGCCTCGTATGGGTCAATAGAAGCTGCCTCGTATGGTCCAATAGGAGCTGCCTCGAATGGACCAACAGAAGCTGCCTCGTATGGTCCAACAGAAGCTGCCTCGTATGGACCAATAGGAGCTGCCTCGTATGGCCCAATAGGAGCTGCCTCGTATGGACCAATAGGAGCTGCCTCGTATGGACCATTAGGAGCTGCCTCGTATGGACCAATAGGAGCTGCCTCGTATGGACCAATAGTGCTGCCTCGTATGAACCAATAGGAGCTGCCTCGAATGGACCAATAGGAGCTGCCTCGTATGGTCCAAAAGCCCTTCTGCAGTTTCCTTTATTCTTATTTTCTTATTTATCAAAATGATAAATGAATGAAATAATATGGACTACAGACGTAGAAATCATTCAATTGTAACCAACACTAAATATAAAAAATTACAATTACAGTAATTGGGATTCAATTACTAATAGGGAGACTTGGAATATTCAGCCATGACAACCAAATCCTTGTCAAAAACTGGAAGACAGAAGTAGGATAAGCGAAGTGGGATTGAGAAGTTAATGACGTAAATAATCACTCTTGATTGGGGGGTCAAATGAGGGTCCGAAAGGCGGCAAGACAGGGAAGCTAATTAGTAATCAGAGGTGTATTGTTGGCAGCGCTGCGCGGTGGTGCCACATCTCCATCCAAACACCTCCGCCTTTTCCTGCCTCCTGTTCCATCTCTCCTGTCCTGCCTCCTGTTCCATCACTCCTGTCCTTCCTCCTCTTCCTCTGTCCCTCCATCTCGCTCCCTTAGCTGGTGTGTATTCGACTATAGGCGCACTCACCGTGTGCAAATCATCTCTCTCTCTCTCTCTCTCTCTGTTACGTTATCTTCTACGATATCAGAAGTGGCCACATTCATCGGCGTGGGTACAATGAGAGGTGTGACCACAGTGACAGGTGTGTGTGTGTGTAACAATCAACAATCAGAGGTGTGACCAGAATCACTGGTGGTCACAATCACATGTGTGGCCACAATTAGACACACTTCCCCAAATCGTAATTCGGACGCCCTCTTAGCCATTTCTTTCCGATGGTTTCTATAAATAAACTGTTATATGTTAAGTCGTGTCTGTAAAGCAGATATACCTTAAAATATTGGTCGGGAGTCATTGCATTAGACGAACGGCCGCTGGGTAGATAGAGTACAGCACTTGTAGATTGACCACATACACACACACACACACACACACACACACACACACACACACACACACACACGCACACACACACACACTTACACAAAGATGTCTTTCAAATGTAGATATGATGGAGCCCAGTAGGCTCAGGAATCTGTACATCAGTTGATTGACGGTTGAGAGGTGGGACCAAAGAGCCAGAGCTCAACCCCCGCAAGCACAATTAGATGAGTACGTGTGTGTATGTGTGTGTGTGTGTGTGTGTGTGTGTGTGTGTGTGTGTGTGTGTGTGTGTGTGTGTGTGTGTGTGTGTGTGTGTGTGAAAAATAATATAGAAGATATGACAGAGAAAATTAAATAATTAGTAAACCATTGCATAAGACAACCGATGGTTAGAAAGGCGGGGTCCAAGAGCTAACAGCTCGATCCTGCAGGCACAAATAGTAAATATATATACACTCACACACACACACGCACGCGCACGTGCGCGTGCACGTATACAGTAATCCCATTTTACTCTAAAACTAATTAACGCCTCATCAAATATTTTTTGGAGGGTCGAGGAAGGAGGAGGATGATGGTCTTGATCCCTGGTCTGATGACCCCTATTGACAGGCTGCTGTGGTGGTCCCGTCTCGCGTCTGGCCTTTGACAGGAGGAGGAGCTGTCAACAGACAGGCCAGTTGACGGCTCAAGTCTCTCCTACGGGACGCTGCTTGTCAGCTCTGTCTCCCGTCTCATGGATCACCTCACACCTCCAACTTGACGGATGGCTTCACGATGGTTACGGCCCTCGCCTACCGTGTCTGTTTCCCTTAAATATTTTGTATGTAGTGATCATGTTCCTTCTGTTTCTTCTCTAGTCTATGGTTGTAAGAGTGTTACTTACCCTACCCTTGTAGTTCAGTCCTCTTAATTCAGGTATTAGTCTAGTTTGTAAACCTTTGTGAACTTCGTCATGTTTAGTTTTAATCTTCACTAGGTGGGGTTCCATGCAGGTGGTGCTTATTCTGATAATAGAAGAGATACCCGGCGGTGTCCGGGGCTATGTCCGTTTGTCTCTTTCCTTTCCATTCTCATTCTCTTCCTACCTCAGTCTCTCTCATTCTCCTTCCCTCTTTCCCATTTTCTCTCCCTTCTCCCCTCCCGTTCTCTCCCCAAATGGGAAAAAATATACTCGAGTAACGTTCAATCAACGTTCTCTCAACATCCATAACAGCCGAGAAATAAGTAGGAAAACACTCTATGGAAAACCAAACCCACATTTCAGATTTCATAGTAGTCTGGTTTTTCGCAACAGAAGTCAATTCTATTTAATGACGGGAATGGGAGTCGATCTCATCTACCCTTTACGGGCTATTCATGTCCGTGCCACTTTTTGGGTGGCTTAATCTTCATCAATCAATCAATCATCCACCCTATGGCACCCACTATGTAATCACAGTTCATCATGAAACGTCGCATGAGGCTAACAGCAGCTATCTAGCCTGCAACCTCGCATAGACATTAGAATGTCTATGGATTGACGCATAGGCGTGGATAGACCTCCCAAGGGTTAGATAGATTGTCTTTAAATAGTCAGATAATTACCAGGGGGGAATAAAAGCTATATTAGGATGGCTATTTAGCGCTAGAACAGGATATGATTAACAGGTTATTGGGATATATGGCGCGTCCAGAAACCCCGTCCTATTTCCCCTAGTGTGTGACGCCGCTAAGTCCCCCTGGTGAGTAACACCACTAGGTACCCCCTCTCCCCCTAGTGTGTGACGCCAAAGCCCCCCTCCTCCCCCCAATTATATATCATCACGACCCCTCACAGTCCTACAAAATGGGCGCCGTGCATAAAACAAACCCAACCAAAATGTAAATACATTAGGCTTTACTTGTTCGTCAAACAAACACAAACGGCCAAGGCTCGCTGTACTTGTTCTTTTAATCTGCGCTTTGTTGGGGGCGACCTCTGTGTAATTAACCCGACGAGCCGAAATTAATTCAAATAATGCTTCGAATGGCTCGGTGGTAGTTTTGTGAGGCCCGCAGTGGATGTGTGGGGGGGGGGTGAAGGTGATGTGGGGGGATGTGGGGGTGGGGGGGACTGAAGGTGTTGTGTGGGGGGGGGGGTGAAGGGGTGTGGGGTGCGGGGGGGGAGAGTTGGAACCCCGGCCGCCACGAATAGGAAACGAACCCTGGAGTGTTTGGGTGTAGGCTTTGTTGTTCCCTCCAGGTGGTCAAAGTTAAATAAAGGAGCCTTCAGAATGTTATTTTTAACGTACGTAAGACCAAATTCATGAATATGCAGCCCCAAGGCTCCTTCTTCGGCTATCGGGATTGAGTTACGTGGAAAGACTGAAGATAGTGGACCTTACCACACAGGAGGAATAAATGATCAGGGAAGACATGATAACGACATTGGAGATTCTAAGAACATATGGGAACATATGAGTGGGAACCGGACAGTCGAAATAAATGTAAGGAAATTCCGGTTCAGTGTTCGGGTGGCCAGCAAGCGGGAGGCATTGAAGGAAGAGGCTGTCGAAGCCAGTGCCATCACAACCTATAAAAAAATATGATGGAAACGGCTAACATTGGAAAGCAATTACCGCGCCAAGTATGAGTGGACAGCTAGATCCCCCCCCCCCCCCCACTGACAGGTAAGCACATACCCGTCTAAAACCAGCAAAACATATAAACAAACAAACAAACACAAGCACCAAGAGGTACCGACACTCACCAAATAAAGATTGTAGACTCGTTAATTAGTTCTTCCCCCCCCCCTCCTATTTCTCCCCCCCCCCTCCTTCCCTGTCTTATTCCCCGTCAATTCCATCCCTGTCTTGTCACCCTCCAGGCGTCAGTGACAGTAAAGATAAAGAACAGCAGTCAGTGACAGTAAATAAAACTAGTGGAACCATTTTCATAAATTCATCAGTTTTTACTGCATCATTGTGATTTAATTATGATACGGCCGTTATTAATATTTGTGATATGAACGGATGAGATTTATTGAGGGTCAGAAGTTTTATTAAATCCGCGTGAGTTCTTTACAGGTGAGGGACCAGAGGTACACGGTACTGTCCCAGGGTGATGGGGGGGGGGGGAAGGTACACGGTACTGTCCTAGGTGAAGAAAGAAAAGTACACGGCACTGTCCGCCAGGGCTGGCGCCTAGTGGAACCTGAGCACACACACACACACATGCACCCCCTCGCTAACACACCCTGTACACTCCCTCCACCTTTACTGAATGTGTACATGACGTATCTGGGAGTCAGTGAGGGAGGGGGGGGGTTATACTCTCAACCAAGTATTAATTTCCTCTATAAAGAAAGAAAATCAGCTTCTCATGACAAGTGTGGAGGTGCGGCTCACTGTTGGGTGAGGGTGTGTCTGGCTGGCTGTCCTGAAGGGGCTCTTAGATTTAGATTTAGATTTAGATTTAGATTTAGATTTTTTATTCAGGTAAGGGTACATACATAATGTTGGATTTAAAGATAGAACTAGTACATACAATACCTAAAGCCACTAGTACGCATGGCGTTTCGGGCACCGTTTCTTGGTGTAACTACTGCTGGATATGGCATTCCTTCCTCCCCCTATCTCTAACTTTGTCTTTATCTCTCTGTCTATGTCTGTCTGTTTGTGTCTCCGTGTACAGTACCGGACAAATTAATCAGGTAGATAGTATCGAGCTATTTATCCAAGAAGATCAATTTTATTGCAGTGTTAGATGAAGAAAGTCATGCTTGATAAACTCCGTAGAATTCTATTACATCAGAAATGGCTGATGTATGAAACGGAGAGACACGGCGGGATAATTGGCAAGGCACTAAACTGGGGAGTACCTGACGGACGGAAAACAAAGGGTTTCAGTCAGAAATGCTGGGTTGGACCGTAGGGGTGTGACAAGTGAAGTCCCTCAAGGGACTTCAATGCTCGGTCCTATGAGCATTGTTGTCGCTAATTTATGAGAGTGAGCTTCCTGAGGGAGTCAGCTCATACTTGATCTTTGCAGACGTCTCAAAGCTCATAATAAATGTACAAATAGAAAACTGTTCAGCGTTGTAGGAACACCTTGATATATTTCTCAAGTGGGAAGACAAATGGCTTTTAGAAGTCAACTCTATCAACTGTAAGATAATGAAGATGGGAAATGGAGACAGAATACAAGAATTTACACCATAAGGAGAAGACAACTACAGGAATTGGAAAGATAAATACTTGGGAGTGGATAAAATTCCAGCCCTAAGACCGGAGGCACACATAAACAGGCTAACATGAGCAACATATGAGAAACTGGCAACCATTCGAACACCATTTAAAAAGCTACATCAAAGGAATTTTATTCAAGACTAGATACCAGTTAAATGCACTAGGCTTCGAGGACAGGTTAATGGAACGCGATGTAACATCATTAGAAGAGAGAGAATGGACAGAGGAGTAATTAAACTTTAAAAGAACAGTGTTTTTCAACTTGGTGAAAGTAATACAAAATGAAACTGGACTTTGAAATAAGTGTAATGAATGTGAGGAAATATTCGTGTGTGTTCAGGCGGCCAACAAGTGGAATGCGCTCATCAAAGTTGAGCGTCAAGTTAAAAACATTAACACATACAAAAAAGGAACATCATCAAGTTTTAGACATTATTACTGCCTCCTCGTAGTAACTATTAGGTACGTCCCACCACCACTACCACATTAACCACGACCACCACCACATTAAACACGACCCCCCCACCACATTAAACACGACCCCCACCACATTAACCACGACCACCACCACATTAACCACGACCACCACATTAAACACGACCCCCCCACCACATTAACCACGACCACCACCACATTAACCACGACCACCACCACATTAAACACGACCCCCACCACATTAACCACGACCACCACCACATTAAACACGACCCCCCCACCACATTAACCACGACCCCCACCACATTAAACACGACCACCACCACATTAAACACGACCACCACCACATTAAACACGACCACCACCACATTAACCACGACCACCACCACATTAAACACGACCCCCACCACATTAACCACGACCACCACCACATTAAACACGACCCCCCCCCACCACATTAACCACGACCACCACCACATTAAACACGACCCCCCACCACATTAACCACGACCACCACCACATTAAACACGACCCCCACCACATTAAACACGACCACCACCACATTAACCACGACCACCACCACCACCCTCCTGCGCCCATTTACCTGGTGTTGAGTGTGGCGGCGGGTGGGAGGGTGTGTGCAGGTCCGGCTCCACACCCCCAGCAGGAAGCTCTGGCGGCAGCACGTGTGTGTGATGGCCGCGTCCTCACTACCTGCTCACGCCTATCTCTCCCTGATAAGCCCTCAAGGGCGCCAGGTTGTCAGTTACCTGCATTTTTGTGTCCTTGTTTCCACTCAGTCAAGGACTACGAAGTGTAGCACTACACTTTGTCAAACTCAATTTAAAAAAAATATATTAATGATTATTTGTATATTTATAATAGATTAGGCTTCCACAAAATTACAAAAACAGCAATTTACCCAAGAGAAAGTCACAATAACACCATATGTAATATATACAGTAAAATATATAATGTATAATATATACTGTATAATAATGGCTTAGATTTAGAAGTTATATTTATCAGTGATATATACAAATCATTACACGTGTGAGGCAGGTGTTGCTAGCCAAAATAGTTGACCATTTGAGTGGTGAGACTGATATTGACAAAACTTGTATCATACCATTAGGATGACGAGAAGACAGTCTGAAGTAACGTACAGCCATTATACCATGAAGTCATATTCATTTCTTCAAGATCAGACCTCTGTACAAGTTTCTCACAGCCTGACACAGTACAGAAAATCAACACTCATGCTCAAAGTTCCTGGAGCTAAAGTATTAAGTGCCTCTACCTTCATAAATATGTATATTCAATTACCTTCTCCAGGTAACGTACTCAATCATTGCATTTACTGAGTTTTCTGTCAGGAGAACATCCTATTTACTGTGTGTGTGTGTGTGTGTGTGTCTGTGTGTGTGTGTGTGTGTGTGTGTGTGTGTGTGTGTGTGTGTGTGTGTGTGTGTGTGTGCGCGCGCTCGCGTGCGTGCGTGCGGGCGTGTCTGTGCCTGTGCAAATTGAGGAGAGGCTGAGGGAGCTGAAGATGACCACACCTGAGGAGACACTGTATCCAGAAGACATGATAACGACATATAAGATTCTCAGGGGAATTGAATAACGGTGATAGAGAGAACATATTGAGCTTACGACGCGGTTCTGCAAAAATCAAACCGATGGAAACCGGGATGTTAGAACAAACGTGTTTCGTTAATGTGAGAGAAGAGAGAGAGAGAGAGAGAGAGAGAGAGAGAGAGAGAGAGAGAGAGAGAGAGAGAGAGAGAGAGAGAGAGAGAGAGAGAGAGAGAGAGAGAGAATATGCAATAAGAGAGGAGATATATACAAGTAGCACTGCAGTATATAATTCAGTAATTACGGGAGTTTCAAAAGAAATAAGGATTGATAATCACTTTATTTGACGAGCAACAACTAGGAAGGCGGAACTAGGAGTTAAATGCCCGACCATGCGGGTGGTCATGTAGATGATTATACTCTCACACACACACACACACACACACACACACACACACAATTAGGCAATTAGGTGAGTACACACACGCAATTAGGTGAGCACACACACACAATTAGGCAATTAGGTGAGTACACACACACACACACACACACACACACACACACACACACACACACACACACACACACACACACACACACACACACACACACACACACACACAGACGTGCGCGCGCACACAAGATACCCTGGTAGATTGTTGACCAGACCACACACTAGAAGTTGAAGGGACGACGACGTTTCGGTCCGTCCTGGACCATTCTCAAGTCGATTGTGAATGGTCCATTCTCAATCGACTTGAGAATGGTCCAGGACGGACCGAAACGTCGTCGTCCCTTCAACTTCTAGTGTGTGGTCTGGTCAACATACTTCAGCCACGTTATTGTGACTCATCGCCTGCATACCCCGGTAGAGGCCCCACCAGTACGTGAGAAGTCATAATCTTCGGTTTACACTGAGAGTTCTGTCCTCGCCAGCTCCGTCATCGAGTACAATGTTCAAGTTACTGACGTTGTTGTAGTTGGATAGTCCACATTTAGCACTTGTGTCAACCAGTGTTCGAAACTTGTGACGACGTCTCGAAATTTGTTGCGATTTCTCACTCACTTTATCATTCTCTGTGAATGCGTCATCTTCTGTCCTCAGCTTTCATCACTCGGCCTTTTGCTGTTGTTTTCCTCTTGATACATCTGTGATGCAACTTGGGTTTGGTCTGCATTATCTGCACTGCCGTTTTCAATTTTTGTGCTTCTCTTCTCACTGTGAGGGTCTCATCCCTGGCACTCATGCCCTTCTCTGCTCTCTGGTGATCCTGTGTTTCTGCAACTTCCCTGCGTGTATATGAGGCTTTGCTTACATCCTTGGTTATATATAATGTAGTGAACCTTGTATGTACCATTATATTAATATTATTATTTGTAATAATTTTGTGTAGTTTTATTATGCGCTATAAAAGGGAGAGAGAGAGAGAGAGAGAGAGAGAGAGAGAGAGAGAGAGAGAGAGAGAGAGAGAGAGAGAGAGAGAGAGAGAGAGAGAGAGAGAGAGAGAGAGATGCTGTATATGTACATGTGTCAGATAATTATTTTATTCAAAGATGTTTACTTTATGAAATATCGAGTGTGATACTAGCTCAGTAAACCAAATAGTTTGGTAAACAAAAGTGTAGTAGTGGTGTAGTCAAAAAGGGGCAAGAGCAAGGAACTTAATTGCATTATATGAATCAATGGTTGGAATCCAGATGCTTGAGGCGAGTGTCACCCATTTTTTTCTCATTAGTTGCTATTGGGTATGTGCTCAACATGGACAGCTCGTGAGTGGCGTCGAAGGAAACAGGACCAAGTGAGACTGTACAGAAGTGACTCCCATTCCCCTCATCCCCGCCCTCGAAAATATCACAATACCATTTGACTCGACGGAATTATTATTATTATTATTATTATTATTATTGTTATTATTATTGCTATTATTATTATTATTATTATTGCTATACTGGAAACTGTATGCACTGATCACACCAAAATTTTAAAAATTCTAATCATAATACTTCCACTTTAAATAAATAAAAAAACATTATGTTTTCCCATATATATATATATATATATATATATATATATATATATATATATATATATATATATATATATATATATATATATATATGACACTGTCAGACCACGGAGGAAGAATTGAAACAGGAATTTCCTTAAGTACTTTCGTATTTAATAATATATCTTCAGATGGATCTACATCTTCACCCTTCTGAAGATGTATTATTAAATACGAAAGTACTTAAGGAAATTTCTGTTTCAGTTCTTCCTCCGTGGTCTGACACTGCTTCATTTTTCATCACGTGTTAACTTTCGTGATTTACACACACACACACACACACACATATATATATATATATATATATATATATATATATATATATATATATATATATATATATATGTGTGTGTGTGTGTGTAGGGAGGTGTAGCACCACGGTGGAGGGGGGTACAATGGTGGGGAGTGCAACAAGTGGAGTGCACTCAAAGCGACCGTGGTCGAAGCCTCTTTCATTCACAAATTTAAGAGAGAACGTGACACATAACTTGAACGTCAAAACATGTAAAAAGCGCTCGTGGTACACCAGGGTACAGGAGGCACGGGGGACCTCACTCCTAGGGGTAGCACCCACACCCCCTCGCTGCTGTACTGCTCACCATGTGTGCTGTATCGCTCCCCGTGTGTGCTGTATCGCTCTCCATGTGTGCTGTATCACACCCACGTTGGCATGCATCACCCCGCCCACCTCTCTCCCTACTGTACCCTACCTTGTAGTACAGTATCCTGTAACACCACAGCTTCGGTCCTGTACACCCCCCCCCCCCCACTACCAGACCTGCACCCCCTCCCCCTCTCACCTAGTACTACTAATAATAGTCCTTCTCTATCCCCCCTTCTTCAGAGTTCTCAGTTTTTTCTCTACACTTCGCCTTTCATTTTCCCTTTTTTCTCATCTTTCTCCTTCTCCTATTCCTCCAATCTTTCTTCATCCTCCTCCTCCTCCTCTCTTCATTACGAGCTTCACATTGAGCACCGCTGGCAGCTTTATCACCGCCATCTCTCCATCCACATCAACATTTATAAATAAAATATTTACCTGCCTTGATACACACGGTCTCTCTCTCTCTCTCTCTCTCTCTCTCTCTCTCTCTCTCTCTCTCTCTCTCTCTCTCTCTCTCTCTCTCTCTCTCTTCGCCGATTGCTTGCGTACGTTTCAATTTCTCGCGCTTCAACTACAAGATGCAACCCAGAAGGGAAGAAAGTAATTATCAAAAGAAGGCACCAAGTCGGGGAGGCTGTGTGTCACCATCAACCACAACACTCAGGTGTGAGGGGACTGATCTGGGGAACACTCAGGTGAGGGGACTGATCTGGGGGACACTCAGGTGAGGGGACTAATCTGGGGGACACTCGGGTGTGAGGGACTAATCTGGGGGACACTCAGGTGTAAGGGGACTAATCTGGGGCACTCGGGTGTGAGGGACTAATCTGGGGGACACTCAGATGTGAGAGGACTAATCTGGGGGACACTCAGGTGTGAGGGGACTAATCTGGTGGACACTCAGGTGTGAGGGGACTAATCTGGGGGACACTCAGATGTTAGGGGACTAATCTGGGGGACACTCAGATGTGAGAGGACTAATCTGGGGGACACTCAGGTGTAAGGGGATTAATCTGGGGGACACTCAGGTGTAAGGGGATTAATCTGGGGGACACTCAGGTGTAAGGGGATTAATCTGGGGGACACTCAGGTGTGAGGGGACTAATCTGAGGGACACTCAGATGTGAGGGGACTAATCTGGGGGACACTCAGATGTGAGGGACTAATCAGGGGGACACTCAGGTGTAAGGGGATTAATCTGGGGGACACTCAGGTGTGAGGGGACTAATCTGGGGGACACTCAGGTGTGAGGGGACTAATCTGGGGGACACTCATGTGAGGGACTAATCAGGGGGACACTCAGGTGTAAGGGGATTAATCTGGGGGGACACTCAGGTGTGAGGGACTAATCTGGGGGACACTCAGGTGTGATGGGACTAATCTGGGGGACACTCAGGTGTGAGGGGACTAATCTGGGGGACACTCAGATGTGAGGGGACTAATCTGGGGGACACTCAGATGTGAGGGACTAATCAGGGGGACACTCAGGTGTAAGGGGATTAATCTGGGGGACACTCAGGTGTAATGGGACTAATCTGGGGGACACTCAGGTGTGAGGGGACTAATCTGGGGGACACTCATGTGAGGGACTAATCAGGGGGACACTCAGGTGTAAGGGGATTAATCTTGGGGACACTCAGGTGTGAGGGACTAATCTGGGGGACACTCAGGTGTGAGGGGACTAATCTGGGGGACACTCAGATGTGAGGGACTAATCTGGGGGACACTCAGGTGTGAGAGGACTAATCTGGGGGACACTCAAGTGTGAGGGACTAATCTGTTGGACACTTAGGTGTGAGGGACTAATCTGGGGGACACTCGGGTGTGAGGGGACTAATCTGGGGACACTCAAGTGTGAGGGGACTAATCTGGGAGACACTCAAGTGTGAGGGACTAATCTGGGGGACACTCAGGTGTGAGGGGACTAACCTGGAGGACACACACGTGAGGGGACTAACCTGGAGGACACACACACATGTGAGGGGACTAACCTGGAGGACACACACACATGTGAGGGGACTAACCTGGAGGACACACACACATGTGAGGGGACTAACCTGGAGGACACACATGTGAGGGGACTAACCTGGAGGACACACACACATGTGAGGGGACTAACCTGGAGGACACACACACACACACATGTGAGAGGGACTAACCTGGAGGACACACACACATGTGAGGGGACTAACCTGGAGGACACACACAGACACACACATGTGAGAGGGACTAACCTGGAGGACACACACACACACACATGTGAGAGGGACTAACCTGGAGGACACACACATGTGAGGGGACTAACCTGCGGCAGGTCGGGGACACTCAAGTGTGAGGGAGGACGGGGTGGCAGGAGCCCCATTGACCAGTGGTGACACGCGGCTGCACCAGACCTTCCACGCCCATCGTCTCACGCCTGCACGCCCACCACCAACTGCCCTGGGACCTTCACCTAGTTAGCCCGCCGCAATTCCCCCCCTGGGAAAGTAAGGGGGGCAATGCCCCCTGGATTGGGACTAGGGGCAGCGGGAACAGGGGTGTAACGTGGGCGTGCAGGCGTGGGGGGCGTGGCAAGGCGCCAGAGGAGCGTGGTAGGAGACCAGCAGGGCCACCACGTTCCACAGCGCAAGCAAGAGAGAGAAACTGGAGTCGCACTGTCCCATCCACAGGTGGCAGAGGATAGACGTCCACTATGACACTGGTGGAGTTGGTGGTAGTGCTGCTGGACCCGCCCCGCCTCGCCCCGCCCCGCCCACTTCTTAATTTCCACCTCAGAGCCAGCACCCGTTGTCTCCACTGCCACTCTCAGGCCTGCATGAAAGGATCCGGCCAATCACGGGTCATGCCGGTGCATTTCGGCCCCGCCCCGGCTTCCTTCAGCGACTAATCAAAATCAGGCATCGTCCTGGACACGCCTACTAGCTCCACCCACCTCGAAGTGCTCTCTCACAACGGGACACTGAGACACAAGCTCATGTTCTCTCAAATTCTCTATATGGTCCCATATTCTCTTCTTACCCCTTCTACTGTTTCTCTTTTTCTCTTGCTGTGGCTTCAGTTTCCTATTCTCTCAGTTTTTGCTCCACATATTCATGCTTTACTCTCTTCCCTTTATCCTTCCCAAGCCTAATAATTTATTTCTAGCTTCTCTCTGCTCTCCTCACAATGACCTCTTAACTCGCTACCCACACAACTCATTATCCTTTCTTCTCTTGAAATTTCCTTCTTTACGTCCTTCCCCATGACCCTCTTTCTTCATATCCTTATGCCAGCAACTCAACTAACCCTGGGACTTCCCCTCACCCCAGCACGACCCCTCACCCCAGCACCACCCCTCACCCCAGCACGACCCCTCACCCCAGCACTTCCCCTCACCCCAGCACCTCCCCTCACCTCAGCACGACCCCTCACACCAGCACGACCCCTCACCCCAGCACCTCCCCTCACCCCAGCACCACCCCTCACCCCAGCACCACCCCTCACCCCAGCACCACCCCTCACTCCAGCACCTTAACTAACCATGGCACTTCACCCCAGTACCCTTCACTACCTCATCCGTGAGGCGTCTACACTTATCAGATATGTATTCACGTCCCACGATACCACTCGTGTATTATTAACTTATGAGACCTGTATTACGATATAGTGGACGTCGTGAAAGAAATTCCTTCTCTGAAATAAAGGTTATAAGGAGTCTCAACATTAAATTCTCTCTTCTTTTTTCATCCTAAGCCAGACTCGTCTGTGATCACAGTAAACTCCGGAGACTGGAGCCCGGACTTGGCAGCGGGTAATCTGCTCCCGTCCTCTCTCATGTGAATTGAATTACGTCCAATGTGCAAAATTCGCAAGATTTTCTGAAGCAGTGTTTAAACTTTCCTAATACATCAACCTCCACGTTCTACGGAAGGAAAACTAACTGTTTAGATTCGTAAGGTTTGGCTAGTCAGATTGTCGTAGTGGACCACTTTATAAGACTATAGTGCATTGTTTTGAGCATCCTCATTCACTTTTAATTCGTACTGAATTTGGTTTCTTCATTGATATATATCTGTGTACATTTTTGTTATACTTTTTTTCTAATATTAAACTGGTATTTTGCTTCTTTACCTCCTTCCTAGGTGTGCTAGGCTAGTGACTCCCTAGGTGTACTAGGCTAGTGACTCCCTAGGTGTACTAGGCTAGTGACGCCCTAGGTGTACTAGGCTAGTGACTTCCTAGGCGTATTAGGCTAGTGACGCCCCTAGGTGTACTAGGCTAGTGACGCCCTAGGTGTGCTAGGCTAGTAACGCTCTAGGTGTGCTAGGCTAGTGACTTCCTAGGCGTACTAGGCTAGCGACGCCCTACGTGTGTTAGGCTAGTGACGCCCTAGGTGAACGAGGCTAGTAACGCCCTAGGTGTACTAGGCTAGTGACGCCCTACGTGTTAGGCTAGTGACGCCCCAGATGTGCTAGGCTAGTACTCACCTAGTTGTGCTTGCGGGGGTTGAGCTCTGGCTCTTTGGTCCCGCCTCTCAACCGTCAATCAACAGGTGTACAGGTTCCTGAGCCTATTGGGCTCTATCATATCTACACTTGAAACTGTGTATGGAGTCAGCCTCCACCACATTGCTTCCTAATGCATTCCATTTGTCAACCACTCTGACACTAAAAAAGTTCTTTCTAATATCTCTGTGGCTCATTTGGGCACTCAGTTTCCACCTGTGTCCCCTTGTGCGTGTGCCAGTGACACCTAGTGACGCCCTAGGTGTGCTAGACTAGTGACTTCCTAGGTGTACTAGGCTAGTAACGCCCTAGGTGTACTAGGCTAGTGACACCCTACGTGTGCTAGGCTAGTGACACCCTAGGTGTACTAGACTAGTGACGCCTTAGGTGTTTATGAATGAAAATTGGTTTACACAAGGCTCACAACTGATGACGTCTGAACACTTCCAGAACAAGTGCTTCACTCACGTCCTCTGTTCGAACCACAATTCTATAAATGCGTACTTAAAATACAAATTATCGCCAACAGAACCTAAACACCTAACCTAACCTACGCCTAACTATACATAGAAGTTTTATACATAATAATATTAATTTATATATAAGAACAAACCAATTTTTAATGCACAGTATGTTAAAATTGATGAATATATCTGGGGAGGACGGCGCTGCTGTAAACAGCCTAGTGTGTGTGAACGGGTTGCATATACTGATTTATTAACCAGGGCGATAATCATTATTTGGAGGATTATATCAGGGAGGAGGATGGGTTGTAATATATATCTTATGCTCCTGTCAATTCCTTTGTCTTTCCAGTCCACTCATTTGCTTTTAAGAAAGAATCAACTTTTCCTAAGTTTGGAAGTACAAATTCAATCATTTGTTTAGATTATTTGATATTTTACAAACTGAAAGACAGTTAATATTTATTGTCGTTAATGCATCTAGAGCTTCAGGATTCATGATACATTGGACTCTTTGGGGAAACTCGAACTGTATGTATCAAACATTCGAACCATCTGGATGTAGAGAGAGAAGGTACAGGTCAGTTGTGCGGCAGCTGTGCGTGTCTACGGACGTCGAGGCAGGTGGACATTGTGTCCTAGACAATAATCGTCTCTCCCACACCAATTACTCTATTCTGGTAGTCGCCGCTACTGCAACATCAAAAGTAACGAGCCGGGGAAGTACTTTTGTTGGCTTTGCTATAACAATCGGCAAACCTCAACACTGCTAGTTCAGATTACCTCTGAAGTGAGAAGCGGTGGAGTGCTGTGAGGACGGTTCCCAGGAGGTCAGGACGAGTGCCGAGGGCACCAGTGCCAGGAACACTTGACACTTCGCACTCAGTCGAGGCAATTCACCCCAGCTGGTTACAGTACTGTCCCCTGGCGAGCCTTCACCATGAGGCAGGAGATCCTTCCTCTACTGTATTTCCTGCTGGTGCTCGTCACGTTTCCCGTACCCCTCGTCAGGTAAGCCTCGCATTGTTTAAAACATTTCACCGGGACACCTTCTAATGGGTTTCTGGTAATTAAAATGACTCGTGTTGTAGGTCCCCCTTTACCCCCCCCCCCCCCCCACCCTTCCATGACTTGCACGTTCCCCTCCCCCCCCTCTCCTCTGACTTCGCACGTTCCACTCCTCCCCCTCCACGACCCCGGCTTGCACCAGCTCATTTTTAGTGGCATGATGCCTTCTAATGTCTTAGACGCGTGGGGGGGGCATCCTAAATAACCTTAATAATCCTAGTAGTACACTTTGGATGACAATGAGCGCCGGCGTCTTCGCAGGGGCGCGGAGACCCGTGGGGCAGCTGGTGGTGCAGCGGCGTACATGCAGCGGTTGAGTCGTGGGTACCCACCAGCCTCCAACACGGCCAGTACCAAAGTGCCCGGCCCTAGCTACGCCGCCGTAAATAAGGACAGTGGCGAGGGTCAGACGGCACCGCCAGTTGTCACAGAGCAAAGAAATGTGAGTAAACTTGGTGGGGGTGCAGGCCGTTCTCTTAACTTGCCACAACGTATTATACAGACATTGACATACTAACCCAAGCAACCCACTTAACATGGATGATTAGGCAACTTTCTTGAGCCGCTACTTTTCATGGTACTTTGTACGTTGCGGACTCTGGTTTACAAAATGAGGCGAATTCGTCGAGAGCAAGAGTAATGATCACTAACACATTATTACGGCATACGGTGCCTCTTCTATATGGAATGAACATGTATAAAAAAATGCCCATCTCATCCTCTCCCTAAAACAGCCCTTCCCCCACTTAAATAATTTGCACCGTTCTAAAATTGCCAAAAGCCATGATCTTTCTAAATGGTACTAATGTTTATTTTTTTCAGATTGGACAACAAGACACTTGGTCCGAGCTAATGAACAAAATGTCAGATTTAATAAGAACGGTGTTGGACCCCTACGTCAGCTTCTTTGAGAACTATCCCCTGCACTTGGGCGACACCTTAGACACGCTCAGGTCGGCTGTCGCCAACTCCAGGATCGCAGAAAACCCGGCTCTAGCAGCGGCTATGGGCACGGCTGCTGTCGCCCTCCCCCTCGTCTTCCAGGTCGGTGTCGAGTCTTGGCGCAAGTGTGGTCACTGGCCTCCCAGTATCTGGGTAAGGGAATAGTTTGGTCCATAGTGTGCAGTTGGAAATAATTTCGTGACTATGACCAAACCACACATCAGAAGATGAAGAAACTACGACATTTCGGTCCGTCCTGGACCATTATTAAGTTGCATGTGATGATTTCGGTCCTGGACTAACGGAAACGTATTCTTCTGATGTGTGGTTTGGTCATATGTTATGAACCACGTTATGCTACGTAGCCTTCCCGGCTTGGTGTCTTCTTTTGATAATTACTTAAGCTACGTTGTCTGTCTGCATTCGCGAAGAATAAGTTGGAGTGTGCACGTTAAAAGGGAAGATAGCGCGATGTTAGCTTGGTTGGAGAGAAGGTTAATTAGTTTGCCTGTGCGCGTAGAGAGGGGAAAATAGTTAGATTGCTGTGTGCAGATAATTGACGAGGGAGTGTAGCGGCGGGAGTAGTTTAGCTTGGGTATTTTGGTGGTAGGACTACTGTAATAATTTAGGCGGCACTGTGACAGTTTAGGGGGAGCTTGTAGTGGTTCCTGCCTGAACAAGAGACAGGATGTGGATAAATATAGTGTGAAACTACAAAATTAATCCAAAATCAATGTCCAGGTGTGTGTGTGTGTGTGTGTGTGTAGGAGGAACATTCCAGAATGCAAGGGCGAGGCTCTGGGAATCTTCTAGTTTATACAACTGACGTGTGATCCGGAACAGACGTGACTCTGAATGTTGGTTGGCTAGAGCACTTGTGGGTGCGCTGTGTGCTCTTGAAAGTAAATAGTCCCTAATCATACCCTCCGTGAATGTTCTAGTCACTGTAGGCTGGTGGAGAGACCTTTGTATATCTTTTTCTAACCTTAACCTTCCTTGAATAATCCAGACTTTTTGAACTTTGGGTGTTCGAAACTTCTCTGATGCTTTGCAATGACCTGGGCTTGTTTTTGATACACCACAGGTTACAAGGTCACTGTTGGAGAACACTGTTTCACTGCTGGACAATTCCATGTTCGTGGTGACGGGGCACGCGCTGGGCCGGCGTTCCCTGGAGGAAGACGTCTACGACGAAATCGCAGAAATCCTCCTCCGGGTGGTGAACCTGATCACCCGCCACCTGGGCAAGTGAGGCACCAGGCAGGAAACGTAAATCAATTGAGGGGTAAAACCATTCCAAATGTGGACAAACCGGCCAAATTTCTAAATTATGAAAACTAATAAAAAATGTTCCCGTTAAAATGTACAAGCATTTTAAAAAAGTTGAAAGAAGGTTGGACCTTATTGTGATCCGTATTTAAATGTTATTGCTCTTCAGAATATATAAACTTGTATAATGAACAAATATTGCTGCATTTATCAAAATAGTCCTTTGGTAGCTGTGGGTAATGTGGTTAAAAATAAATCGTCGACCGCGCTAGGCTCCGTAAGGTCCTCGCATGATGTTAATGTAAGTCTCTTATTAGTATAGTCCACTTTATATTTTTGTTTGGCTCTGTAAATAATAGCAATGTACAAATTTTTAATTGTGTTGTATATATTTTCAATTATCTGATGAACTAATTTAAAAGCAATAAATCAATGAATCCTTTAAAGATAAATTTTGTTAATGACCTTAATTGTTGTTCCTCTGTCATATTCCAAACTGGTATACGGAGGGTAAAATGCAGACATTAACAACGTGGCTGAAGGTGTGACCAAACCACACACCGGAAGACGAAGAAACTGCGTTTCGGTCCGTTCAGGACTTTATAATGCACACAGCTCATTATAAAGTAGATTGTGCTTGATAATTTACAATCGACTTGATAATGTCCCAAGACTGACCGAAACGTTGTAGTTAGTCTTCTGGTGGGTGGTTTAGTCACGAATGGTAAATATTTTAGGTGACCCCTCACACACTACAAATAAAGGAATACATGTATACCCCACTACATAAATGGTGCGGTTCATTGTTAAAATGTTTAGAGAAGTGATAGGCTGGAGCACTCGCTCCTGGTAGTGTCTAACGGGTGTACTAGTGTCGTTACCTGACAACACTGCTGTAATAAGCTGTTATACAGTCGGTTATTAATGAGGTAAATTAACCACCAAGCATTCGCCATTCGGTAAGGATTAGAGTTTCGAATGTCCCGTCACGGCTGTTGCTTACCATAAAGTAATCCTTCGTGTATGCGCCAAAGGCACTCGATCACTTCACAACAGCGCCCCAACCATGGAAGTGGTGGCCTGCTTCATGACTGTATCAAGGTCATATTGAAAGCGCACTGCTGTATCCTGGCCAGTGAGGGAAAGAATGTATTTAGAACCACGTGCGTTCAACCAAACCCAAAGGAAGGTCCGGAAGCAAGAGGCAATAACTTTACAGAATCAAAGGTTTGTCTAGATTTATATAGGTTTTATCTGATTTTTTCTAACTAGAGATATACAAAACTCAAACGAAGATGAAAGTGAATATTCAATAAGCCTAGTGGGTTCAAGTTCAAGTATGTTTATTGAGATAAATACATCTCAAAGGGATAGAGTAGCATAGGCTATTTCTACTTCCCTGTAGAAGCCTAGTGGGTTTGGTACTAAATCCAATGAAGGCGTTGGATCAACGTTAATTCAACGTTGACGTTGATTCGACATAGAATTGGCGTTGCTCTCGAATATTGTGCCCACTGGGAACTATGAAAATTTCAGTAAATGACCTTGACAAAGGCACCAACTTTTATCATGCTCGTTTTTCTCTATGATCCTCTAGAATTTCAGACACTTTTATTAAGTACTATATAAACAAAAACATCTCTTGGGGAAAGCCTTAGGGGCGCGTCAAGAATGCCTAATAGTTGGACTTTTAATGTGGGTGCCTAATTATTGACTCCCGCATTTCTCTTAATTGTGAAAGCCACTGCACACTACCAGTTTATGGGAGCGCGCTTTAGTAATGCATACACGCTTCTGGACTTTCAAATGGTTTACAAATTCACTAACTTGTCTATACATTTACATTAGTAAATGTTTCTAGAGCAGAAATCAGGGGGGTCAGCAGGGGTATTATAGACAGTCATGTAATGACGTTTTTGATCTGTACATTGTTTTAAAGTAGCTGCTGCTTTATATTTTTGGAACAAAGCTAAGTAAAGATAGACGCCGACCTCGACTCTATTCCGACATGCACTGTTGATTACATTAAGGACCGGTTCCCTAACTCGTGCAAGTTTTGAAACCTATTCGGACAAACCGGTCAAATCCCACCACTGAAACCATCCTTTGCATGTTCAATGATATTAGTGAATAGTTCAGTTAACTATTCACTAATAGTTAATTTAGTGAATAGTTCAGTTAACTATTCACTAATGGTTAATTCCATGGAATTAGCTCCTGAGGGGAAGCCTCATTTTAGTAAAGTCTTCGTGATCATATCCTCGGAGCTAACGGGTGCCAAGTACTTATCTGCAGTGATGCCTTACTGGAGAACCGGTAAGAATTAAAATTGATCATGGCCCCTTGCAAGAGCACAGGTCTACGTCCCCCTGTGCGATGCAGATAAACTGTTGTAGTTTGCTATTAAAATCTAAGATCAACAATATAGTCTTGCGGCACACATTCAATTATAACTACTATATATTATTATACTTGTATAAAAGAATATACAAACAACTAAATATTATGAGTAATAATTAAGCTTGATCTTAGAGATTAAACTTGAGCCTGTAAAATATGAAGGAGTTATTCTATTAATAAGGACAGACACTCGCTATGTGAAGGGTACATTCTGAGACAAAAGTGCTACTTGATTTGAGGTTTAAGCCCTGCCTGGAACACCATAACGGTGTCTGGTGATAATGCCTAAATTAGGGCACCGTGCCATCCGAGGAACTTCCTCAAGGCTTCGTCTTGCATTTTTTGTCAAGCTGTGGGTGTTGTGCCCCAGGGCGAGCAGTTGGTACTGTGTCCAATCAATTAAGGATGCAAATTACACTGCACGACAGTATCGCTTTAGCAAGTAAGATAGTCACCCCACAACTGAGGTGTATGGTACCTTGTCATAGCTTTGGCACTGACCCTAATACCTGTATTCCAATGGTCACTTGAGAAAATATTATATTATGGCTAAAGTAGTGCTCAGAGTCGATTGTATTGTATACAGAGAGTGCCTAATAGAGGGAGGGAATCACAGGTTGCATTTTGTCTAGAAGTTGGTAATGAATGTTCGAGGAAAGGCAGCTCTCAGGGGAAAGCGCCAAACCATTAGACAATATAGTACTTCGAAAGGGATCAGGATAAGGATTTGGGATGGAACGGGGGAGAGGGGGAAGGAATGGTGCCCAACATCTTGGACGGTCGGGAGTTGAACGCCGACCTGCATGAATCTAGACAATGGCTCTACCGTCCAGCTCGTGTCTAGAAGAGACAAGTTGAGTTATTAATGAGACGGAACTTTCACCGGAGTGGATTGGTGCGGGGCGCAGGATTGACAGTAGAAATCCCATGTAGCTACGCTAAATATAGTTCAATGTCATTGTAATTAACTTGCTTAGCTTAAAGGAAATTGAAGTGCAGTTCACGAATTAATTATGTTAACTATAATCCATTCGCCACCACCCACCGGATGAGAATGGGGGCTATAATATGCCTTTAAAAACAAATCTTAAAAATAGATGCTGCGGTTTTTCAGGGGCCTCAATCATAATAATTAAGTAAAATAAGATAAAAAAGTCATGAGTTCTCAGAAATTATCACTTAGACATGTTTTTTGATGAATGGGCAAGTGTCCTAATAAGACTCTTAATCAGAAGTGTGTACAAAAATTGTCAGCTGTTTAGGATTCAGTATTTGTTTGACTTGGGGGAAATTCGACGTCACCTGCTGAACTCTCGCGATAATTACGTGTTCGATTGCTATTTATGATTTTGTTAAGTTTGTCAATTTAAGAAATAAATTATTACCGCGTTTGTAGGCAGTTGAAACTTCACACATTTCACTAAAATATATTCAGTTTAGTTTTGTATTTTCAACATTCTGTTCATTCATAATGATAATAATTATGTCTTTATATTATTATCATATTCAATAATTAAAGGAATCGGACAGTGTGCGCAGGAACGACCAAGAGATGGCAGCACCAACGGTACACTCTGGCCACGTTTACAAACATAAAATAATTCAGAGTTTTCTCGCTCAACTGCTGAACACAGCAGTCGGCGCCTTGTGATTGGCCAAGACCTCCCGGCCGTGTCAGAGCCTGAGTTGTCTGGGGCCGACTAAACGCACATCGTATTTTGTTTCCGGCCACGTATTTTAGCAGAAGACGCGGTGTGCCTGTCAAAGTGGAGAAGAACGGTGGCGGCTTGTTATCTGGCGGATTTATCAGGCCGAGAGAGACTTAACTATGTGCAGCTGATGCCTGTGAAGTGAGGAGGGCGCCCGCGAGACACACAACATGGAGAGAGTGTGGCTAGCTGTGGTGGTGGCAGCGAGCTGGCTGGCCATCGCCGCCGGGGTCGAACTAACGTTTGAACTCCCTGATAATGCCAAGGAGTGCTTTTACGAGGAAATTGAGAAGGGAACCGAGTCGACGCTCGAGTTCCAGGTGGGATGCTCGGGGTTTGTTTCTTTTAAGATGTTAGGTTTATTGTGGTTGACATTGTGGTCCGTCTGGGAGGTCGTGTCTGTGGTCGGTTCCTTTTCTATTTTTCATGGCAGAAGCTGTGCTTTGCAGCCACACCTGTTTGGAAACCCAGCGAACGTGGTACTTTGTTGTTTTATTTAAAGTTGATGTCAAATATACCAGACAGCTGGACAACTGTCTAAATTAGTTTGGTACAATATCTAATTCATAGTTTTTGTTTTTCCAATACTGTTTTTTTTTTTTATTTATTTATTTTTTGCCCTGCTGCCTGCTTCAACCACATAAAGGGTTGGTTTGCCCTGCTGTATATATATATACACTATTGGTCTAATGACTCCCTACAGTTGGATCACAAAAATTGAAGATAAGTTTCTGAAGAATGGGTGGGTGTTTTATGCAATTTAACTGATGGATTTAATATTAATGTTGTAGGGAAAATACTGTAATAATATGGCATAGTTTGTTGGTTCTGTGGAATCTGGCAAGACTGTTGACTGTAGGGACAAGTTGACCACCTCTTCTTGGTGTCAAGACAGTCCAGATGGATGGACAGGTCCAGTCCATCCATTTGCTGCTCAGTCAGGTATAAACCTGACTGAGGCTTATTATACTCAGGTATAATATTGTCCAGTGCTACACAATATTTTGTCTTCACCTAACAATAACCACAGTTCAGGGCACCTTGATGGATTGCTTGCTTCTTGTAGGCTAAACATGGGCAGGTATCGGATCTTGTGTTGTACAATACTGAAGTAGCGAGATTTAAATGTACCTCGTATATGAGTAGTTATGGTAGGCAGAATCCTGTTTATATCCTCATGTCTTCTATGTAGTGGCAGGGGGACATCTTCATAACTTGCTATATGCCATTATCACTGTTAACCTTGATGCCATTTGTGAAATGCTGTGTGTTCCTTAAAATTGAACATTAGTGTTTAAAGTACTGTACATGTATTAATTTAAAGCAAATGTATTTGTCTAAAATTTTATTTGCATTAATATCCTCTTTGATGTATTTAACTAATTTTAGCTTTTTTTTTTGTCAAGCATAAAACTATAATTGGTTATATTTGCAGTTGCAATTTGGATGCATCTTTTTCCTGTGCCACTTGATTTTCCCAATGGTTTGGAAATAGCCAGAAATTAGTCTCATATATATAATATGGTACTAAATGTCTAGTATCCTACAATGTGTACATATAAATTTTAAAGGAAGAGTAACTTGAATATAATCATAGCCTTTATAATGGTGGTGAAAAAAGATAAATGGGACTGGTGTTTATCCATAATGTCTGAAGTAAAAGGCAAAACTCTCTGGGTGAGCTTCACCTAACGTTCACCCATGAAACATTGGTGTGTTAAGAGAGTTGTGGGCCAGTCAGGCTCGGCCCAAGTCCCATATGTTGAGAAATGTCACGATGAGGGGCTCCTCCCTGCAAATTTAATTGTCTGAAATAAAATGAGAAGTTGTGTTTTCTGTAGAGTTCTGATGCTCTCGCCATTCACCTGTGTAAAATTAAGAGGGGAGGGAGATGTGGTTGGGAGGGGGGTTGGGGGCTTGGGAATGAGTTTGTGTAATACATATACTTAAAGGGTCTTTTATCTTCATCAGCTGGTATGTATAACTAATACCAGATTATTACAACAGGTAGTGACAGGTGGGCACTACGATGTAGATGTTGTTTTGGAGGGGCCTTCACGGCAGATCCTATACCGTGAAATTAAACAGCAATATGGCCAGTTCCAATTTACTCCAGAGATATCTGGCACATACCAGGTATGTTAGTATTTATTTTACTTAATTTGTTATTTTATTTCATTATTAACCAATCCATTGCCAACTGACATTGTGAACTTGACACTGAAGATCTAAATGAAATAGTATTGCTTAATTTTATATTTATTAAAATTTTCTTTGGAGGTAGCTACATAGCAGCATATCAAGGTTTAAATGTGGCCATTAAGTTACACTTTGATGTTGTACTTAGCAAACTTACTTGCAAGAGAACCTGGTTTCAAATCCTAGGCAAGGAGAGAGACTTCAGCAGTTTCTTCACCCTGTATACCCCTGTGCACCTAACCATAATTAGAGGCCTAGATGCAAAAGGATTTTCCATTTTGCAGTAAAACCTGGCAAAGAAATGTTACAAAGGGAAAAAACTCATTAGATCCACATGTTTTAATGATGCATTTTAGGGATAAAATTTAGGGATTAGCCCTTCACAAATTTGAAGGGCTTGAAGACTTACAGTATTGACATAGATCTGGCATTTGCATTAGAGGCTGTGCTAGCAAGGCACAATTATTAAATCAAACGTTCTTGTTCTTTCTTTTTGGAATAGATCTTTTTGTACTATAAATTCTTTAAATTTTCTCTTGTCACTTAAATCAATAAATTATTAGAATCTGACCTTGGTATACAGACAGGCTGATTTTAATAATAGCATTTCTTACCTAATGTATCTTTGATAGCAGCTTGGCCTTATTGTGAATTTTGCTTATTACCAATTTAATAATCCGATTTTACAGGTTTGCTTCAGTAATGAATTTTCAACGTTTAGCCACAAGCTCATATATGTAGATTTCCAAGTTGGAGATGAGCCTCAGTTGCCTGGTGTGGGAGAACATTTTACTGCTATGACTCAAGTAAGTTTAGATTTTTGTTTTTTTTATAGAACAGTAATTAGACTATTGCTAATCTACTTTACATACAGGATTTATTTTCCAGGTGTCTGGCTTTCTACTGTGCATTTTCTCCACAAAAAAATGTAATATTACAGTATATTTTTCCTTGTATTTCGTTTTGTACCAATTCTCTGTGGTATGCTCTACCTCATCCTTGCCGGAAAACTACATTTGTTGGAAGGCCACAAAGAATCCTGTTTATCCTATTGCATTATGCCTTACTAGTAAAATTGCTATATGCTTCCTGCAAAACAAACTGATGAATTACAGGTCTTTATCTAAATTTGTCAAAGTAATTGTACCTAATGGAGAATGGAAAAAGATGAAAAATATCTAGCAGTTTTGTCAAGTTTCTCATTTCAATAAAAAGAAATTAAGGCATATAATATGTACACCCATACAATTGTTATTCTAACTTTGTTAGCATAAAAAATAGAATGTCATGTGTTTATATATTTTTAAGTTTGAAAAGTACTGTAGTTGATGCATTTGAGTATGCTAGTCTGCATTGATCTTAAAATTTGTAATTAGATTTTACATGACTCTAATTTTAATTAGGTTCTTACTTTTTTATTTTGCCCTAATACAATGTCAAATTTACATCTCTCAAACAGATGGAGTCTTCCTCACAAAAGATTCACGAGGACCTCAATTCGGTGATAGATTACCAGACTCATCACCGCTTGCGTGAAGCGCAGAGTCGCAAAAGGGCAGAAGATCTCAATGAGCGTGTTCTCTTCTGGGCTGTTGGGGAAACTCTGGGCATTCTGGTTATTGCCGTGGGTCAAGTAATGGTTCTGAAGAACTTCTTTGCTGAAAAGAAGGCAAATCAAGCTTCCTATTGAACTACCAACTTCTTAAGAGCAGCTAGGAGTACTTTACTCCTAAAGATGAACAAAGATGTCAGCTACAGATTAAATATTTTGTGATGCCATTCTATTTTTATGCTGCCATCTTTAGAATGGATAATGTAGTTTCATACAAAATAATGCAGTTATGCCTCCGCTACCTAATTCTGACTTCTTCATTGTGTACGGTAGAGAATTCAAAATAATTGATTTAAACCACTGCTGTAAACATTTGCATATGGTTTTTATCAACAGCCAAGCTACTCTTTCAAATGGTTCCTTAACAAATAAGAGAATGGTTTACAGTACACCAATTCCCAGTTATCTAGGTGTCTCTTAATTTGTCCTGAAATCCTTACCCCCAAATACTTACAAACCATGTTTCACGCACATTGTACTCGCCAATATTTAATATAATTTTTGGTCTACTATCTCTCGTTAAACAACTATTAGACTTTGATTCCTTCAGTTTCATAAATAAATGCATTAATTAATGAGGCAATTAAGATCCGTAAATGTATTCATAAATTTTCACTGCCTGAGTAGTAGTGACATGTATTTTGACAGAGGACAATTTTTTTTTCTTTTTTACAGTATATGTATGTTATATACAGTACATATATTATATAGTATATATATTATATATTTGTTATATAATATATATGTTATATACAGTAATAGCTTGTGCTAGACTTTAGAAATATCTCGTCCATATCAATTGGTAGCAATGAGTGGCTAGATCTGACACTATGACTATACACATGGCGCAGTTTTTTTGTCCTATAGTCTTCTTTTTATTATGTTCAGATTTACAGTACAGTATATGCATTAAATTGAGTTGGTAGACATTTTCGTGCAAGTGATCCTGAAAAGGTCATTGGTCTTGCCAAGTTTCATTCAACGTTGAAAGTAGTGTAGCAGTTAGTGATCATACGAGGCCAGTAACGGGAGGATCAGTTGCATCAACTGTTGCTGTACAACGTGCACTTACTGGAAAGGCCTCGCTGTACTGTATGTATTATATCATGAATGGTTAGAAAAACTGCTCGCGTTCATCACTCTTGGTTTGAGAACCATGAAACCACTAAATTGTAAGAGTGCAAGGTGTTCTCGGCTTAGCTTTTTATTTAAAGAAACATTTTGTGAACTGTAAAGAATGTGGAAGATACCTTTTTGATTATAATTATTTTAAGCTGAAGAATATAGTTTTGGCTGTGTGAGAGATCTGTAAATAAGGAAACATGTTATAGTTATATTTGTATAACGTATTAATTTAAACAAGTTACTGTGTATTGTGAGGCAAAGTGGTACCGACATTTAGCTCGCTATTCCCAATTTTTTATAATATTTTTTGGCAAAATATTAACATTGACTGTGGTACAAGTAATGATGTACATAATTTGATTATGTTGTAAATGCTGTCATAAGGTAGAGGATAATTACTTCCTTTCCCAATTAGTATTTCTGTTGACACTACTGATGAAGAATTCTATTGATATTAATAAACTATTCTGGCATAAAATGTGGAAAACTTTGAAAAAGGTACTTTGACTTTTGTGGCTTAGTGTGACTATAAATTATTGTTTTTGTATGTAATGCTATATCTTAATAAAATTAGTTTAACATTTTTCATTACTAGTTCATTTTGACTCCTTATGATTTTTTTCTAATTATTACATACTTTTAATGTAGTATTATGATGACATTCCAATAAAGGTGGCTTCACTTCTTATAAGTGCATTAATACCTTTATTGCTGTATGTATAATTAATAATGGTGCACATTATTTGAAGGAACATTCAGATATCAATATATGGTATTTGTCGCACAATTAATCTAGCATACAGTACTGGGAAGTTATTTGGCTCCAGGAGCCAAGTTGTAATGGCCGACTGCACTTCTCCCTCGATTTTACTGAAGTGGTCAGGCCATACATTGCCAACGGCACTCATGAGTTTGTATGAACAAGGTGTTGGTTAGTCTTGTGACACTTGAACTAACTGGAGGGCACAAGCATTAAAAAAAAAAGAATGTAGGCAAAGTATTCTCCACTCTTGAGCTGTACACTATTGCTAGAATGCAGTTTACTAAATTCTTACCGACTATATCCAGATACTGCTTAGTGAATTAAGGCACTGGAGCCCAGTCAGCTTCCACTAACTCTGGGTTATTTGTTTTTATTTATATTTTAGTTGTATTTATTTTATTTAAATTTTTATTTATTTTTATTTTTAATTTAAATTTTTATTTTTTATTTTTATTTATTTACAAGAAGGTACGTTGTGTTTGAGAGTACAGAGACTTGAAGTTTTACATTCTTGTAAAGCCACTAGCATGCATAGCGTTTCGGGCAGATCCTTAATCTAATACTGTATATAATTTTAAGAATGTAATTTCTAGCAATATTAAAAAAAATGTTTACAGGTACATTGTAGGAAAGTACAGTATAAAAAAATACATTGTATAAGAAATTTGACAAAAAAAGTAGGTACATTAAAGTAAATTTAAGGGTTATCCACAGGTACAGTTTAGCATAATTTGAGGATTATTGCAAGATATAATGCTGCAAACTATGTGTATAACATGATACAAGATAGCAGCAATTATTATAATGGTAAAGTTATATGGCATAGGTACATATATTGGGGAATTGGGTAACACGAGATACAGTGCGAGTTTCAAGCACTAGGTAGGAAACTATGAAGTTTTGCTTGCTAGGCATGTGAGGGTAAGATTGCATCTGGCAACTACATTTCTGCTTTCTTAGGAAGATTATAAAGAATGCCTAGTGCCTGATGTCAAATTTTAAAGTCTGTGTTATGTTCTGTATCAGGAAAGGTTACAAAAGTTTCTCCTGTCATGCCTTAGTCCTGTAGCCTTAAATTGTCATTGTACTTAGTCTTGCTACATCGTCTCCCTGGCTTGGCGTATTTCCAAGTTCAAGTTCAAGTATGTTTATTGAGACAGGAAAGAAATACATCTCAAAGGAATAGAGTAGCTTAGGCTATTTCTACCCCCTCTACTTCAAGTCCCTCAAGGGGCGCACAAATTCAGTGAGTACAAATAGACAAATAACAGTACAAGAATTTCATTTAACATTGCAGGTTAATATAGTAAGCATCGCATATAAGTGTTACTCTTGGGGCAAAATTCTTGTAGCATTTCCTTTATACAGAGATTTACCCGCTTTCCAAGCAGCTTCATAAATCCTCTGATACGGCTGACATTAGTCATCCTTGTAAGTTTTTCAGCAATAGTATACAGTATAAGCATCCTACATAATATATCTGTATATTAAAGAACGCCTAAATACTGTATATAATGTAAAAAATACTAAATTTTGCGAATTTATTAAACAATTAATAAATATTACTGTATTTATAATTACATCTACATTATATCAAGCCATGGCTACAATTTAACACATTTTTCTGGGCGGCTTCAGTAGGTTCTTGCCTTGTGTATTGGCTGTAGTGCCACAGACAACAATCACTTAGCAAGGTCACAGACCGAGCACGTGGTCACACAAGTTCAAGTGATCACCGTGATTGATGAAGATTAAGCCACCCAAAAGGTGGCACGGGCATGAATAGCCCGTAAGTGGTGGTGGCCCTTTTGAGCCATTACCAGTATTAATAGATGATACTGGAGATCTGTGAAGGTGCGACTGCACCCTGTGTGACAGGAGATGTCTCCCGTGACGGATCACCTGTCTCCTGTGCCAGGTAAGTACACGTGGTCACACATTGACCCAAACCCGAGCAAAACTCCCTAGAAAGTACAGGCGAAGAAAAAACAACGTACTTTGATTAAAGACAGTAAAATTGCAAATAAATTAATAAATTATATAGAAGTTATATGTATGCTAATTTTGATATGCGCGTAATACCGAGCATTGAGTCTAGGCTCGTAGTGAGCATAACAGAAGGCTCGTTTAACTGTGGTTGTGAGACGTCGCTGTCATTAAGTGCCGAGCACATGTGTTGTGAGGCGTGACAGGTGTTGCAGTCGCGTGTGAAGCTAGCAACAGGTGTTGCTGTAGTTGCTGAAGCTTGAGCTTTACTTGGCCGAGCTGTTTTCCAGGGCAGCTAACGCGGAGCCATGGAGGAGGCCGACATTCGGGGCAGGCTGCTGGCCCTCAGTCACACCTTCAGGTCAGGCTCCACACCACATGTTATCTTGTGTTGCCTTCACGGCTGGAAGTAAATGTCTTGAAGGAAGATGCATTATTGGAGTTTGTGTACAATACCTCACACAATATAAAACTTTTTTTTCATAAGTTTTGGTTAACTTTGTTAGTAGCAATGACATAAAAGGCAGAATTTGTAAGGAAAATGGTGTTTACAGGAAGTGGGTGAACATTTAGGCACAATTTTTCTCAACTACAGTATTGTATTTCATAATTATTGAATTTTACTTAAGGCTAAGGATATCATATGATATTCTATGTATATAATATCTTAATCAGTTAATTAATATAACTTTCATGTCACAAAAGATTCCCATTAACATAGTTTTTTTCACTTGGCTGTTATATACAATATACCTGTATCATATAAATACATTCATTTCAACAGCAGCATGATAATATAAACTGGTTGTAATTATTGCAGAATTTCCAGTGAGGACATGTTCTTCATGGAAATGTGCTGTGGGAATAAAATCCATCATATTATAGTGCGAAGACACAGCCAGCTAGCTTGGCATCAGTCACTGGAAGTCAGATCCAGATACAGAATAACAAATTTGAAAACCTTCGTTTTGTTTAAGGTGAGCATCCATGATTCATTACATGTTATAATCACACTAGGTTAAGCTTTTAAGATTTAAGAAGTGAAAATATAAACACTTCACAGATAAAGTGGCTAGTTGCATGCACATGGCTGACTCTTTCACACCTATGTAAATAATCTGCAGCATGGGCCTAGTTAGGTTTGAAACATGGTGAAGATGCTGTATGATCAACCCTTACCAGTATTGAACAGTTGTGTATATTAATCATAATTCCACTGTTTATTTGGAAAGCATTTTTGTGAATAATTTCCAAATGATTGTGGTGACCGTGATTAACTGATTTGATTTGACCTTTGGCAGAAAAAGATGAAAGACGACTTGGATAAATAGATGGCACTCGTAGTAAAGCAATGTTAAATCAATATTCAGTGTCTAAATAATCCTAACAAAATGTAGTTATGTTGGCAATCACTAATATTATTTCATGGAAATGTGTTGTGGGAGTAAAATCCATCATATCATGTTGGATTTTCTCCTGATGTAAATAAATGTATACTTTCCAAATACTCTTGTCTAATCCTTAATCTGCTTACATCGTTAAATAACACTAGAATCTCCTCAAATTCAGCTTTTGAATCTCCTGAAAATTATTTCAGTCATGAATGGCTTACAAATCATGGCAAGCATTTGGTTATGTATTGCATTCATAGATGGCACTAATTGTCTCTCATTTTGGCCAAAGATCTTGGGTATCTTAGTTTAATTTCTAGACAAATGGATGCAAGTGAAAGTTTTCAAGTAAATGGATGCACACCATATCTTGTGCACTACTTGCAACCTGTTGAAAAATAAGCCAGATCTCAACATACTGCATTATATCCAAGACATCAGAGAAAAGAAATTAGTGACATCATGGGGTGAGATATGTTTTTTTACCGTGCATCATTTGCAGAGCCCCGAAGACTGCAAATAGATTATAGTTAATGTGACATAACTTGCTATATATTCAAACTAAGTGCTTGCTCCTCATAATTATTTTAACTTGACCTGACATAATCATGGCTACTATAAGAGGCCAATGGAAAACTTTTAAGTTATGAGCTAGGATGTGCAATGTAACATTTGGGATGGGAGTTCCCAGATATCTGGGAAATACCAAATGTGGTACAGTACTAATCAAGAAAATGGGACAGGCAGGAGGCCTTAAACTACATACTCGTACTGTTTCTTAAAATGCATCCCTTGTAGAGCACCGAAGAAGCTTTATGGATTATTCTTGATAAAAGTATATGTAAAGTTGCCTGTGACAATTTTACAAAGATACCATTGATACTTTAATCATGAAATATATCCCTGTTATAGTATTCTTTAATTTTAATGTAATTTTATAAACTGTTTGATTAAGGAAGCTTAATTCATGTTCAATAAAATAAAGATTAAGGGGTATATTATTGAAGTACTGTATACAAATGGATGAAAAGGTATGACGAGCAGGATATTTATTGTATACACTAGAGTACTAAAAATTGGCTCAAATTAACATCTGGAATAAAATTGAAATTGGATAAGTTTAAATTTTAGAAAAGAACACGCTAAAAACTTGTATGGAAATATGGCTGTAGATTTATAGAATGGTTTGCTGAACAGCATAATTAAAATGGGGTTGCTGGATTGTATCATAGGTTAGACAGACTATATATATATATATATATATATACACCTGTATATAAGATAAGCCTAACATGGGTTAGTAGACCTATAGCTTCCTCTATTTTTATGTTCTTGTGTGTAGACCTGATAATTTTTCCAGTATAGCATGTTCATTCTAAGCATCATTTCAGGACAAATATAATATACCGGTATTACTTACAACTCGTTTGTCCATGCTGACACAGTTGGAAGAAGATGAGCGTGATGATGATCTTGATGTAAAACAAGATAAAGACCTCATTTCTTATAAGGTAAGGCCGCTTACTGAGCATTTGCAGGAATATTTTTGGACCATAAATATGTTACTGTACTTGCATAGAAGTGCTGTGTGTGAATTTTTTAGTGTTTCTTCCCTTGTGCTTTCTTGCATGTGCTACCTGTGGAAATCTTCACATCTTTCACAAATTATTACTACTCCAGCTCCACTTTTTGATGACTAAACCAACAATTAATGTGTTTTGATAAATTTTTCAGGTGCTCATTTGAGTTATTAATGCGTGAAGACAATTTGTATGGGATAGAATCTCTCTATGTATTCGCCTACTACACGGAGAGTAAGTTTCCAGAGAGAATAAAGCATTGAAAACGTACAGTATAGAGAGATATACCTTATGAATTTAACTTGCTAACTTTTTTTCTTTTTTACCTCTTTGCAGACATCCAACACGGGTAAACTTAAGCATATTTTTTTTTATAGTAATTGTATTAAGACTTCCTGGCATTTCCACATCTCTAGATTTTATTGTATTAAATCACTAAATTAATGATGTGTGTGGTAGTCATTCCATTCAGTTAGAACACAATTTATTTTATGACTTTGTGAAACCACCCCAATAGGTTCTTGATGTACAAGAATAAAACAATTTACTTCATGGATATTCTGTGCCTCTCATCCACTTCGATAGTTATTACTTAATAGGGTTGGTCAGGGTGCAGTAGTAGAAGTGGGCAATCTGAGGATCGTGTGTCCCAGGGGCACAAGCTGGGCAAATGACATTATTTGACCATGGTTTTTCCTGCTGGGGTGATGTTATAAGAGTAGTGAATGAAAATGTGATGAATATGTGGAGTGCAAAAGTAAAAAAAAAAAAAAATAATAATAGTGAAGTCTCATTTTAAGCTCTCATTTTAAAGTACTGTAAAAGATAGGAGAAATGCATTTTGTATTTGAAAACATCCATAAATTACGTGTGAAAAGTTGTACGGATATTTGTGTCAATGTTTTGTGTATGTAGATATCTTGGCCGCTGCCTCCTCCCTTTTTCCTCTCTTTCTTCTTTAAACACGCATTCAATCCAGCCATGCTTTTTTATCCGTAATTAAGAAATTGGAATAATTTTGATTAGAGTATCTACAATTTTCTTTTCTGTGCCTTCACACCTTTGAAAATAGGTGAAGTGTAATTGATGATTACATAAATTCCAGGGAACCATAACTGGTGTTGTAGACGAAGAGGCTGGAATTTATGAACTTGATGGTCGACACCGCCTGATTGTTTCCTATCTGATTGATTTTGCTGGAGAACTATACACTGAGAATTTGGCCGAGTCTAGAACATGTAAATCTCTTGAAAAAGGAGACTCCATTACAGTCTACCATGCTCACTACTTAAGGATTTCTGGAATATTTCATCTCGTATGCTGTGCACGGAGCTTGGTGAGAAAGATTAGGTAAGTAAGTGCTGTCTATCTTTGCATTATTATGTCCTGAGAATTTAAATTCAAAATGAAAATAGTGTCAAATTTCCGAGGTATCCTACTGTTGCATCTTTTTGAGAGCAGGGAATGGTATTTAATCCTAATACGTTGTGCTTCAGTTGCTATCTGTATCTATTTTCCCACTTGATTTGTTGGCTGTTTTTAGTCATGCACTTTGATGTAGTACTTTTAAATACCTCCTGCAGTTTACAGGTCAAGTGAGAAAATCCTTCCAGAAGAAGGAACCTGGAATTGAAGATCAAACCAGATAAACTAAAAATCACTTTCCGTGGAAGGAAATGATACTTCTATGATACCATGAAAAATATTATACCAGAGGGTTTGTTGTTTGGAACACATTAAGAACCCTCTGAATATTGCCTAAGATGCAATCTACAACAGCTACTAACTTCTGGGTACTTGTTTACTGCTAGGAGAAGAGAGATATGGGGGTATAAGGAAATGTGGTAACGAGGCTCGCCCTGCCCGGTAATCAAACTCGGGTTCAAATGATTGCAAGCTGACTGTGATGATAGAGCAGAGATGATGTCTCTGGCTATGGGCCCAACTGCTTATAAACTTAACTTCAGAGAGCTTGTTGCCATCCTTCAGTCGTACTGATGCCTTGAAATGGCAGAATAAAATGCAATTTACTTTGCAGTTTTTGCACTTAATTACCATGATATAGTTAATTGTTAGTTATACAGTAATAATATTATTATTATTATTCATTAATAATAATTTATTATTATTATTAACTAGTATTAATTGATTAATAATAATAATTAATAAATGATTAATAATAATTATTATTAATGAATAATATTACTAATATTATTATTAATAATTATTATTATTCATTAATACAGTAATTATTGTTATTATTATTAATTATAGGCAGAGGACAAGCTGGCTGTATATAGATAATGAGTTTACAATTGAGAAATTTGGGAATTGAAAGAAAGATAATTGTATGTTACACAGTAAATTTATGTTACGTTGTTGGGTAGATTAGGTACACAGTGTTTAGTGAGTTTCATATTTATTTAGTAGTCCTGGATACAGCAGTGTCGTAGACATTGAGACAGAGCTTGGAGCACAGCAGAGAGCCGAGTGTGGCTGGAGTCGCGGAGCTCTATGTGAGAGAGCGTTGTAGCTCGATGCGGTCCTAGTCTGCTGCCTGTTCTGTGTCGAAGCTGTAGCGTTTTGGAGACGATTAGGACTGCCTATGCCGAGTGCTACATTCTTGACTGGAAATTGTACTGTTTGCTATTACTCACATCGCTTGCTTATATGGTGATTAAACCTCGGCTCCCTCCAACAAGATGAGAAGAGTATTACCTGTAATTGGGGAAAGGATTGTTGCTTCTGTAATTAGTGCAAATTAGTTACGCTATTACGATAGAGATAATGGAGCGAGTATAAGCTTACTCGCTACAACTAATATGAGAGAATTTTGTAATTTATTTAGTTTATAGGTAAAAAGCTAAATTAATGGTATGAAGCTAATGCTTCCAAGTTTGTAACCAACAGGAAGACCCCAGTCCACACACACAACAAGAGGAGTGAGAGCTCTATTGTGGATTCTGTGCACTTGTATAATCCTGGCATTCGTGGCATCATTTGGCTCTTGGATCTCCAGAATAGCTTGATAAGTGCCCTCTGCCCAAAGTTTGTGGATGAGAAGCTTATTAGAAGGTTTGTTTGCAGTTTTTTTTTTTTTATATGAAAACTAAGTATTGACTTCTCTGTTATTTGTCATGATTCCCTGACCATCCATCTGCAGTATGTTCCTCAGGGTGCTCAGTGTACAGGAATCTTTGACTTGTTCCACTCTATTATGAGATCTTTCTTTTGTATACTTTACCGTTAGATTGTTGTGAGGAGGATACGTTGTTGCTTTTCCTATCTGTTGCCCAGACACCTCACTTATTCTTAGGAGCTCCCCATTAGGTGGTGGCTATAGCAGAAGTTATTATAGGCTTGACACCACACTATATACTGTTTCAAGCTCGGAATCCCTCCACATTTTCTTTCATATTTTGTTGACTGGTTTCTTAAAAGGAAAGAGCTCAAGTCTCTATTACATGCTCCATTTATTTTACCCTTTTACACCCTTATTGTTGAAAAAAATTCTCGGACATTGTACTAGCATATCCATACCACCTCAGTGTATTGTCCTTTGTCCTCTTCACATTTCATTCCCACACTCCATTTCCCTGTACCATATCTCTCATATACACTACATTCCCATTGCTATGCCCATCTCACATATTTGCACCAGATACTTTAAACAACAAAATTCCACGACTTGTACCCCTTGAATGCTCCGATCCTTTCCATACCCAAGATTCACTTTACATACATCAGGCTGGAAGTAGTATACGGTTCTTTCTTTACTTTTAAGTATATAAGTATCCAGTACTGTAGTTACTTTAGGTATTCATACTGCATTCATTTATAATGACATTTAATTTATTAATGTTGGATGTTTTTAACAGCTAATGGTTTTGTATGTGGGTAAAGAATATATTGTAATAAAGTTCAGTATTAAACAATGAACTCATAAGTTTTCAAATATTTTCTGAAATGTTTAATAGGAGAAACTGGAATGGAGCTTGCAAGAGCTTGCTGTCTAATTTAATTAAAGAAGGTGCCAGGCGGAATCTGCTCAAGAGAGAGTCCCGCTCCCTTTACCAGGAATTCATGTCGCACTACGAGTGCATCGTCAATCAAGTAAGTTCATCCCGCAATACAAGTAGAGATTTGATACAAAATTTATGTTGTAAATCTCTGCTATAGGTTTGTATATACAGAAGAGGTTTCAAGGTATACTCTTTGGAGTATACAGAAGACCAATTGGTGTGCGAACTTAAGTTATTCGAAAGTTCCAGTTTCACTATCTGGGTTCGGGTTTCACGATTCCTGAACTAAGTTTGGGAATCGAGGAAGCGGTCTGTCAGGCCTCCCTCTGGCCTGGGAGCGGTGGAAGGGAGATGGTCCAGTTTGCCTACGAACCATCCCTGATTAGTTCCGTTCCCTTCATGTCCACTGACCATGTCGGACACCACTCTAGTGCCTTCTACCCTGTGATGTCACACTCATATATTGTGTATATATTATACACAGTACATGTACATTCATATACAGTACATATTGAGTATACATACATACAGATTAATAAGTACAAAATGTTTTGAGCTTCATTTGTATTTTCTTTAATTTTAGGATTTTGTGGCTCCCTTTACTGCAGTTACTTTGGACAGCTTGAAAACAAATATAAATCCTGAAAGTGTTGCAGGATGTGAAGCACCGACACTTTGGCATCATGTTGTTGTTGATGGTAACGAGTCCAAGGTACTGGTGGGGAAGCTTGTCTGCGGTGACAGTGGTGTCCTGCAGGTGTGTCAGCAGACATCACAGGTACCGCTAGATCTCCTTATTGTTGGTAATAAAGAAAATGTATTTCATAAAGTTGGTGCAGTTGTGGCACTTTTTAATTTTATTGTTGTTATAGAAGAATTCAATATATTTGGTAAAATATCTGTGGAAAGTGTATGCAAGAAGTATATTATGATTAAGAGTTCAGATGTAGTAATTTTAAAAGAATCTGTTAATATGCCACAAAAACTTATTGCTAGCAGTGAGATGGGTTCTTTATATAATATCAAAATAATTTCCAAATCTTGCATAGTATTCAATAATTTCCAGTCCTCAAAAGGAGTATCAGGAAATGAAATTTGTGATATGTTTTTCATAGCCCGTGCAGTAGTAATGAGATTGCAGCAACGCACTGTGCTAGACGAGATGCGACAAACTTTTGTTAGATTTTCTGGTAGCAATGCATTAATACATTCATGCGTTCAAGAAGGGCACCAGTGTCTGATCAAAATCCCTGAGTCAGAAAATGCTGAATTGTTAATGAAAAAAACCCATTCAAATTCCTGGCTAAGACCCCTTCAGAGTCACTTTGGTACATGTGAATGCCTTTATATTCCAGAATGTGTTTCCGTAGTAGATGTCACAAATGAAAATTGCCACCAGACTGAATTAAGTGTAACTCAAATTTTGAAGCCAGAGTTTGATAATCATGGGCTAATTTCTGTTATTGGTACTGTGAAAGAAAGGGCACATATGACTCCTAAATTTATTTCTGAAATCAGATGTTTTACAGTAGATGCAGCCAATAAATACCATGTTGGTGTTCCAGGGAGCAAAATTATAAGAGTTTTACTTGAAGATCAAGAAAATTCAAATAGTGAAATATGGCTGTATTTAAATAGCACTTCTAATAATTTTATACAACATTACCCATTAGGAATAATTCCTGGGGTATCAGTTATTGCATCTAGTGTTAAAAGGAATGTCTCGAAGGCAAACAAAGTTTACCTTCAGGGCACAGTGTTTACGTGTCTTGTGCCCGTAGCCCTACCTGCTCCCATTTCAAATCTGCCTCATAGGAAGAGAAAAAAATTTGTTTATCTTCGAGATGCACCTCAACATGGAGCATTTGTTTGTTTTGCTACTGTTGGACGAATAATTAAAGTCAGTTTGAAATCGGTGTGCTGCTTTTGTAATTCGGACATGGTCGAAGGGTCGTGCACTTACGTTGGTTGTCATGCACAGCCAACAGGCAAAATTGTTGCTGCTGCTCAAGTGATTATTGATGATGGCACTTCAACTGCATTAGTCTTTATTGATTCTGTTGACCAAGTACAAATTCTTTTACAACTTAGTCATCAACAGTTTAAATTATTAGAAAATAATATTATTTCAGGATTTCATCAGTTAACCTACTTATCAATTAAGAGGAGGGATCGTGAATTAGGCAATTCCCAAATACTTCTGGCATCTGTATCTTCCAAGGTTTTTGAGAAACTCTGCTCCAATGACCAGTTATTGAGACCTCTAACATTCACATGCCGGAGATTTAGTTCACAGTCACAAGGGCCCAGTCGGTATAAAGATCGTTTACATTTATACTGTTTGGAGTTATCAGAGATTCATCCAAATGTTGACAGTGAAAAACTGGTAAAACATGCAAAGAAATAATGCACTTGTATTTTTTCATAAATTAGTGATTGTTTTCTATTTTATAGCAGAAAAAACTTTGTCCAGACATTATTGATTGTTCATATTCATTCCATCTCTCATAAATTCAGATTTTCCTCCATTTTGCATAAATCATTCTCATTTTCTGTGTTTGAGGTGGGTAAGCATTCATATTGAATAGAAAATTATTGTTCAGTAATTAGATATCAGTGATTCGTGTGTGTAATTTTTGATAATGATAAATTCTGCACTTGGAAATGTCGAAATGCTGTGTGGTTGTACCAGTCTGTTATTTTGACTGTTTCATACACGAGATGTATAATACACCACATTTTCATCATACATTGTCTCCTAGCAAGCTACTTCCACTCAGTATTGTTCCTTCACACATCTTGTCTTCCTAGAGTGTGGATGTGTGGAGTACAGTAGTCTGTGCTGTGTAAGACGTTAATGGAAGTGCGATCGAACGAGAACCATTATAGTATTTGGAAAAAAAAATGCAATTATGGTAATTTTCTTGTAAAACCTAAAACTACCCAATTTTTGTTTTCATAAATATTTGTGTGGATTACATGGTGCTGGGATGTGTGTTATTTTGAAATCTCTGTATTCTTGACCTTTTTCTATACTGTTTTTGTATTGGGTGTGTAACTGCCTCCTCTCCTCACTTCACTAAAGTTGGAGAATGTGGAAGTTTTAGAATGCTGCAAATCAATAATTGGACCAAATGATCAACTTGATTTGGTGGCACCTTTTAATAATTACTTTCTCATAACTTGAGGCAGTTGAAGAGTATCTTGCCAGTCTTAATTATTTGTGTGCATGCCTATATTTTCTCACATGTTTATTGCATGTTTAACTACATTTTATTATTTAACAAATTGGGATACAAGGATAAACGTTCTTATACAGTAATAAAATCCATTATACTGTATAGTATTAAGAAGCTTTGTTCTGTATTACTGTATGTTAATAATTCTATTTAATGTTGAAAAACTGCATGATGTGTATTTTAGCTTGCTATAATTCATAGAAGAATTAATATAAATTAATTTTCATAAAAGTTCATATTTTATTTATTAAAAGATTATTATTTTATAACAGCTCTTTGTTGATACCCTACACTACATTTGATAATGCTTGAGAATATGTTCCACACCTCAAAAGGTGTTTGCTTTACAAATGAGTTATGTCGTCTGAGATTGGGCAGCTTCTGCACTCGGTAGGTGACTAGAAATGATCTTGTACATTCCTCACCCTACTTACTTGTCTGCCAGAGACTGCAGCAGTCTTGATACATTGTAGCTGAAAACTGATAAACAAAAAATGTACGTCCCAGATTTAAAAAATTAAATCTTGTATAAAAATTTCCAGTGTCTTCCATTTTCAATCTATATTGTACCAAAAATATTCAGACGATTGTCTTAAATTATATATTGCACTCAGGCATGGTCACCTGTTCACCTAGCAGTAAATAGGTACCCGGGAGTTACAGCTGCTATGGGCTGCTTCCTGGGGTTAAGTAGGTAATTATCGAAAGAAGGCACCAAACCGGGAAGGCTATGTAGCACCATCAAATGCTTCCTGGGGGTGTGTAACAAAAAGGAAGGCCCGGTCAAGGACTGGGCCCCGGGGATGCTAAGCCCCGAAATCATCTCAAGATAAGATGGTCGCCACACTCCTCAGGAGCTAGGAGTGTGCTCCACAACACTAAGGTTAGTCCTGTAGTTTACTTCTTTACCCAGCGTCCATATACAGTACATAATACTGCATTACAAATCCGGTAATGTATGCTACAATTTGATTTAATGTTTTTAATGTCAAATTTAAGTAAACTTTTACTATTAAATGACTACTACGGCATTCATATGCTTCATTATACAGACAGCTGTAATTGTAGTGTGAATACAGTACTTAATATATGTATACAATCTTTTAAATGAGCAATAATTTTTTTTTAATTTGGTTACATTTGAATTATTTAATACAGCTTTAAGTTAACCCATCATCCTTGATTAACTGTGAATTAAAGCCCAAATGCAACATAGGTCCTTTACAACTCTCAATTTCCTACATAAAGTGAATAATCATATCTGCATTCAAGTATATTAAATACTGTGTTTTTACATACAGGTAACATTTCAGGCATTTATATTAACTGTTGTTGGCATTAGGATCCGTTATAAAACTATTATAGTATTCAACAAAACTTTATTCCTTTTTATGCACTAACATTATTGTATATCAATGTTGGTGCATAAAATGTCTTTAACAAGCTCTGTACTTTACAGTGGAAGATGACTAGCAATGGAACACTTGCTTGGTTAGGATTTTTTATATATACAGTATATAGTTATACATACTTGACATTAGAAAATATTTGCATGTCTAACTATGAATTATTGACTTATGTTCTAATGCAACTTTTACCCAATTATTCTCCATTGTGGAATGAACCTTAAGCGAGTGGCGTATCTTCCAAGGAAGCCATAATGCAGGACCATTTAGAATTTGTATCGGTAAGAGCCCATTTCGTTTTTAAATTAATCCAATCTTGCAACATATTATAGAAAAGTATCTGACTTCACAGTTAGTAGTGCAGATAGTTTGTATAAATCAGTTGCCACAAAAAGTTTAGGTGATGACTGTGGGAACCTGGCGTCCAGTGTATTCAGCAAGTTTGGAGAGTTTCAGAGCAATTTCAACCAGAGGTTTCAGGACTTCCTGTGAATACAGAGAAAATCAATTATAGGATTGTTTACATTTTTTACATTTAGTTGCCTTCATTTTGCACAAACTATTGGCATTACATTAACTTCAGAAGTTTATTTTCTCTCAATCTACTGATGGTCACATTTAAATAATTAAGATAGTAGTCTAGCAAAAATATTTAAATACATCTTTGTTTATTTAGAGTAATTCTATACAACTTCTATAATACCAATGAAAATCACATATTTACAAACATGTCACCAACTTACCTGTGCATCTTTAGTAAAAGTAGACGAATCTGATTCGTAGCTTTCAATGTAAACTCTGACTGTGGCACCAGAACTGCCAGTGCCACTCAATCGGAACACAATACGAGATCCATCACTCATTAAAATACGGACACCCTGTAGTATTTAAAATGGGAGAAAAATTATGGCAGAGAACTAATGGAAATGGCAAGAGTTGCATTATTACATGGAAAATACACGATTGATAATGAAACTTACAAATTGAACTACTAACCTATAGATCCCTTACTCTGCCACTCTTTTATACATAATTCTATATTAAGAGTTGGTTGATCACACAGATATACAGTATCACCATTCAGAACCAGTATTATAGACATATTTAATTATGTTAGAACGACTGATGTGTCAGAATAATCATTCCATTCTGAACATCATCTCGGTAAAGTAGTTAGGGAATGTTAAACAGAAATGAGTCTGATTGGCAGAAGAGCCGTTTTCTAAGGTGAGGTCCTTTTCTGGTACCACTGAAAAGGTTCATAAAACTGGTGCCATAGGTCAGCATAGACAATAATGCAGATGGGACATTTTGAAATTCTTCCTGCTGTGTTAGGAAGGTACTATAAATGCTCAGTCTAGTACAGAATGATCTCTAAAAGATTCATAGAAGGAAGAGCGTCCATTTAACCAGACGGAGCCACAGCAATGCATGGCCGGGTACAGCTAGTAATTTATAAATATGCTACCTTTCAGACTTTTTAAGACTAACAAAATTTAAAATGGATTATGAACATTGAATTTAATGCCAATTAGTTTTTAAAAAATCATACAAGACTGAAGAATTTATAAAAACTTAACTAGGAGGTTGAGACACTTCTGGAGAAAATCAGGGCACTTTGGTATAGGAATACATCTACTGTATATCTCTCCCAGCTGGTGATGTATTTCTGGATGTGAGTGAGGCATGATTAGGTTATCTGAAGGTTAGGTACAGTTGGTTGGTTTAAATTAGAAGCAAGCTGGACTCGAGATGGCATGATGTGCCTGTAAATGTAACCGTCGAGCCTAATTTACCCAATATTAACATTCAACCCTTGGACATGTGACCTCGGCTGCAAACATGTCTTACCTGTTTCTTTGCTACAGCACCATCAATGGGGTCCTGGTACTGAAAGTTGTCAATTTTGGCAACAGTGTAAGTCTTCTCTCCATGAGAAAGCTGTTTACCAACCATAGATGCATCACCGCTCATGGCATCCAAAGCGGATATCATTTTATTGCATGGCTCGCTTTCACAGTTCTCATAATCATACCTGCAACATATTACATGTAAATTTTGAAAGTTAAACAACCATAAAATATAAATTCAAATGGTAAAAAAAAACACATAAGGGGTCAAAAGATTAAAGTATCCTAAACTTCAAATCAAAAGTCAAAATTACCATTTCAGTAATTAAAGGATGTGCTGTAAGAGTGGAAATTATAAACTCTAAATTTTTAGAGCTTCAAGACATTACATATATATACACATTGCTGCTATTTTTATGAATAACTAGAGGATACATGCTAGTACACACAATACCTGGTGAAAAAGTTCCTGCCATATGTGCCCCAGTGACTAAGCAAGATCTGCTCTACTGACATATTACGGCCAGCTAAGATGGACAACCATGCCAACACTGCCCATATGCCATCCTTCTCTCGAATATGGTCACTGCCTGTTCTGCAAGGTAAGGTAATATCAGTACAGTATCGATAGAACTGGTTTGATATGACATCCACATTACCAATTCATGTGGTCTTTATGTCTATGTGGCAACAAATGTACAGTATGTATACCTTTTAATCTACTAATGTTAACTTAAAAGAAGCATTTAACACTGGCATTTTTTCTTTTTCAATCATTCAATCTCAATCGGTAAAGAGGTCTTGGGCCCTCACATGAAAAAACAGTTTTTCAGAAAAAGCATTTTTTTTTTTTTTTACCATCGTGACATCTATATAGTATATATATAAAAACCTGCTCGGATGCGAATCGAACGTTGTGTGAAAAATTCAAAGCAATCGGTGAAGAACTTTCGGAGATTTGCAATTATGCACAAACGAACATTTCCATTTTTATTTATATAGATAAAAATATATTAATAGTACTGTAATACGTCTTTCTGGCTCTTAATTTTTGCTTCTCTGCACTATTTAACCATGGGTTTTTCCCTACTCTTGCTTCCAACTTGATAGCAATATATACAGCCTGTGGTCTAAGATGAATTCTAAATATAAATATAATATATTTACCAAAACCATTCTTCATATACTGAAAAATTTCCTAGGGTACTTTTTTCAAATGAACCTACTGCACTTTGATTATTCCCTGTAATCAGGGCACATGTGCAGAAGTTCTGGAAGTTAAACTTATTATTTGAGATATTAAGATTGCTACCCTCTCTGATTTTGTAAATGGTTTTAAAGTTAACCACCAGAGAATTGCATGGCCCATAAACAATAAGGTTTTTTCCTTATAAAGAACCAATGATTTTAATAGAATTTATATCTAGTGACACTAGATAAAAGTTTCAAAGCTATGTTTTTAAATAAAAGAAATAGTCCTGTACTAGGAACTTGTAACAATATTTCATGTATGATTTAATAAACAAAACAAGTAATACTACTCACCCAAAGCTCTCCTCACCACAGATGGAGAGCCGACCAGCATCCATCAGGTTTCCAAAATATTTCCAACCAGTTGGGACTTCAAACACTTCAACACCTTTCTTTTCAGCAACCCTGTGATACAAATACTGCACATTATGCAACTTATTTAAGAAGAAATACAATTCAAAGAACATCATGAATCGTTAGGCAATAATATAAAATGTTATAAAAATTGTGCTTGTATTTAAACTATAATGATAGAGCTATACACCTCCATTTACATTATAATATGCAAAGTTAATGAAATAAGAGCATTATGTCAGTCAGAAATTCCTAAATGTTTCTCATTGAGTGAAAGAAATTAAGATTTTTACATTAACTAAATGCTTTATAAATTTAATTATTCTCATAAAAATGGCCACCTGCATTCTAAAATCACAGATTCATGTCCCAAAAACCTACAAACTGCAGGTGGGTACAGAATTGGAAAGGAAAGCCATAACAACCAGACTGACAATGCAAATGAAAAAAAAAATCCACAGACAAGCAATACCAGCTAAATGGACTGTCACAGACAGGCACAAGGAAAATGTTGTTGCAAATCTTTGCAAACTGCACTCCTAATCTCGACTGTGAACACTCGGCAAGGCAAGCATATGAAGCTACAGATAAGAATCACTTGCTTGACCCAAGCACATCCTCTACTAAAACTGCAGGCTTCCTCAAAGGTAACAATGAGGAAAAATAGAAAGTGGATTCATCAGCACAAGAATGGATCGCACTAGATGTGCTGTGAAGATCCCCGATAAATAATGGAAGCACAGACAGTAGAACAGAACTTTGTGGAACACCACAGTAAATGGATAGGCAAGAGTTAAATTATCTACAATTTCAATAATATATCTTATCATAATAAGAAGCTTTGAATAAGTGCAGAGAAAGAAAGTTGAAAGATGCAGAATGGATGCTTGGAGTAAAGATTTGGCTTAAAGATTCACCATAAGCACAGTGAGGTAGACCACATTTGAACGAGATATTAAGAGATAACCAGTGGAACTGGGCTTCCAAAAAAACAAACTTGTAATTTAGAGAGAAGAATATATGCATGTGCTCAAATTGCCCAATCCTCCTAAAGTATAAGTGCATACTGTACTATATTAGGACTAAGAACATTTGTTAAATTGTTAGCTTTATTTTTCTGGACATTATAAAACTAATACAGTAGTTCAAAAAGTGATTTACTGGTGGTCCATCACAGTACATTGGTACTTTCGACCAAATAGTTACTATAAGTACTGTACTATCATTTCAGGAGGATGGGTTGGTACAAATACTCATTCCATACATGCTCAATTATAGATATTTCCTATAAGTATAAATACAAAGATTTTAGGGCAAAATCATATATAAAACCCCCTCACTTGCCTATCGATAGCACATCCTGTGGGCATACTTCGAGCAAATCCTTTTATGCCAGTCTTCTTGAAGTAAGGAATATAGTCTGTGTTGTCTGCAATAACTGCCACGGAGTCCGAGGGCGTCACGAAGAATGCCTTGTGCCCCAGGATCATGTTACGGTCCTGTGGAAATAAAGCAGGAGCTGATCAAGCACATGCAAGTTTTTTCATGAAAATTAAGTACAAACAGCAAAGCATACAAGATATTAAACAGAAACCCATTTGAAGAAGAAACATGACAAACCCACTGGAAATGACTCTTGGGGATAACTAACTAGTGGTGTAGTGATACTGTTGTCTTCAAGGTGTAAGCCCCCAATGGTTGTGGAACATTTATAATTACTGTGCTATTATGTATAATTGCCCAAATTATACAAATTTTACCATGAATTATTTAACAGCACATTCATGAACACCTCTGGGGACATATTGAAGGAAAATTTTAACTATTGCATACTACTGTTGAAATTCTATTTCAATGTTATATATGTTATTTAACAAATAAAAATATATTTTCAAAGTTAACTTATTTGTGAGGTAAACTCAAGCAGCAGCCCTTCCCCATCACCCCATCTTACCTGGGAAAAAATTAGTTAACAATTTACAGCTATAAATTAATTGATAAAGTGTTGACAATGACATAGATAAATGCCAAGTTGAGAATAAACCTTACTTGAAACATTTCATCTTGCTTAAGCCCCATAGAGCAACATGTCTGCCTATCTTCTTGGCTTTCCTCAAAGAGAAGAATACGGTGCAACAAAAATGAATCCCTCTATACCGAAAGAAATTTTGTATCATAATTTACGAAGAGACATTTAGTAATTGAAATCTTGTAGTTTGTGAGAAAAGTGACTTACACCATCACCATCAAAGGCAGCACCAAAGCCGTACTCTCCTTCCTTCATGGCCTTGACCAGATCAGCGGCATACGTCAAGTTCGGGTCTGGGTGGTGACCTGTCAAGAAAAAAAAATTTGCCTTCTACAAACAATCTTCTTGTATATAATTACGGTACAGTACTAGATTATTTCCTACTATCCCGTATAATAAAGCCAATTTAATGAGTAGGTCTCAAACATTTTAATATTAAATCAATGCAAATGTTTCAAATTGTTTATCTACCCAATTTACTTATTAATTATATTCTCAACATTTACTTTGCATAATGATCAAAAGTGCCATTAAACAATGCATCATTTTACAGACAAATTTAATCTGATATTGGTACATAAATAACTTGAAGTGAATAATAGCTATAGGATTCATGTAAATTCTATCTACAAGCCTGTCTGAATAACAAAAATTGTATATACAACATAAGTTTATATATACTGTAGCTAAATGCAAGTGAATGAGCAGACTTTAAATCATAAAGGAATTAAAATGGTAACATACCACTGGTTCCAAATGAGGCTGTTTAATGAGCTTGTGGTGGTGCAATGTCGTGCATGAACTATGTAAGGTGTAGATAAGATGAATTCAGCCAAAAAACAAGATAATATTGACTTGCCTCCGAAGTCTTCCAAAGGTTCAATATTGACAGCACTGTCCTCGCTGGCCTCTAGTTCTTCCAAGAAGATGCGCCGAACATATGGTCCCGTCACTGGATGCACAAGATCAAAGTACAGAAATGAGTAAAACAAAAACAAAATACTTTAAGGAAAACACTGAGCTACCAAGAGACATATCAGAACTGAAAGTGGCAATATAAAGGCACTTTATTGTAACATAGATGAGCTGTCATCTAAAATAAACTCTCTACTTCAACCAAGGCTGTACAGCATCTTTAAATACAGTTCTATGTATTCCTAATGCCTATTTCTGTGTGATGCTGGAGTCCTGAAGACTCCACTTAGACTAAACTTGAATAGTACAGACTGCTGCCATGACACCACATCATTAAACCCATCGCTGCACACATGCAATGATAAATTCCTGGATGAAATACTTGGCATTCTCCAGAGTCAGCAATCCTGCCAACAATTTGAGCAGTTTGCCTAACATTTGCTGTTTCTTCTGCAGCTTCATCATAACTGACTAACCTATCAACTTTCCTTTGCTGCTTATGCTTTTTTTGCTGTTTTTATCTTTAACCTTCAAAATATCAGTGATTTAGCTCAATCTGTATTCAGCATACAATACCCACTCAGGAATGTCAGGTTTAACTCTTAATATACGTACACAACTTTCTTCTATAACTTCATTACTACAAGTTCCCCTTGGGCTTTGCTACTAATAGAAGCCACGGCTAAAATGTAACATATATTATGAAATGGCAATGGCAGAAAGTTCTCTACAGATATTTTAAACAAAATAAAATAGGATGATAGAGATCGTCAATGGTCATGCATGTAATGGAATCATCACAGCTGGGTCGGACAAACAGGTACAGGTTGGGGTACCCACGTGCAGCCGTGACCGGCTGGTCAGAAACCTAGGCCTCTACTCTTAGCGAGTGCATTGGCAGGGAAGGCCATGATGGCAAAAGTAGTTAGGTTGCTTAACTAAACCAGGATGGTGCCTAAATTTCTCTTAAGAACCTTAGAATAAATACTACCAAAGAAAGTAAGAAATAATTATTAAATTATTCATTAAAGATAATAAACTTGGTCAAGGGCAAACAGACACCTATTGTATTTATTCAACACTAATAAGGTTACAAAGCTTAGATCAGTGATCTTCAGGGACAATACAAATTAATAAGCATTGGCTATAATTACAATCCCTTGTAACATTATGAAAAATTTAATACTTTGTAAATGCAGACGAGTCACAATAACGTAGCTGTAAAGTTGATATCCACCCTTAAATATGCTAGGTGCCTTACATATTTATTAGTAATGAAACAAAACTTGTGGATAAAACTCCCCAAAACATGGCCTATAAATATACTACAGTTAAGAAGTCCTACCTCCATGCATGGCATTTATAAGAACTTTAAGAGGTTGGCCTGTTGCTCCATGAAGAAGGTCTTTAATGGCACTAAAGTCAAATATCTCTTTCATATATGCCACGTAGTCGGCTACCGAATCGATCACCTCCACAGTAAATGGTCGGGATTCAACCTTTAGCAAAAAATTAAGAAAATATCTTTAGTGACAAAGAAAAAACCATACTTACGTACACCAACATTTATGCTTCTAATTTTATGTCAGAAAAACTCATCAGCCCTACAGAACATTCTAATGGGAGACAATGGGAAAAAATGTTCATGGTTTCACTGCATATTATGTAAACTGGGACACCACTACATAACCCTCAGACCTATAATAGATAAAATTCTTATGTGTGAATTTTTTGTTTATTCCAAGTATAGTATTTTTCTTATCTCCAAATGGCTGGAAATAACTAATTTACAAATATTTACAACTCAATCTAAAATGTTAAATAACTTTCTTGCATAATTAACAGAGAGAGAGTTGGATACTCACCACAAACTCTTGTGTTCCTACCACAGAAATATCACAATGTACTTCTGGACATATTCTGTACTCAACTATGTTCTTGCTGATTTCATAGATCTTATTTGTAACCGCATCGGGAGCAGGACCTGAGGACCAGAATGGTTTATATCTCGTTAAATACCCATTCAGCAAGATGGCAGCCGTTATGATCCAGTTATGTTTAATTGGATAAATAAGTCATAATTTTTTCTAGTACAGTATATGAATTAATAAAGATTTAAATAATCTCCCTTAATTACTAGATACAATGAAGATACTTAGGATCCTCACATTTATTGATCTTTTGGGTTGTGTAAATTGATGTGGGTGATGTATTCTTGTAGGTAACTGCAATGTATTGTTATATTGTATGACTATATAAGTGAGGCGAGTGTGCACATGTTAGGTTGGTAATTGAGGGCACCAGGGTCTCCCTAGGAATGTCAGTAACAGGGTGTTACTGGCAGTGGTACCAACCCTACAGTGGTGACTCGATTCTCGAGAGATCTGTCTTAGTTTGCATGCTACATGTGGTGTTTTGGGACCTTGAGGCACCATACATTATATGTGTGTGCATTAATACTTATAAGTACAAGTATGTTACTAGCCTGTATAATGATTATGAATAGTGTTTATTTCCATGTTGTGTTGGGAAGCGCAAGTAGTCAGGTCACTTGACGACCATGTAGTTTGTTGCCAATTACCCTGGTCCTTTGTTTGTAGAAATATGAATCCTGTTAGTATTCACATAGCAGCTTACTTTGTGCAATAGCCTATGTACTTATTCAGATATGGTAATTAACTATGGTACTTAGATTGGCTGGTCAGGGCTACCACCCGAGTTATAATGTAGACATATTTAAGTACTACATATGTCATGTAGAGGTGAATCATTATCCGTTTAATTGAGCAAGTAAATTACTAGCATCACTGTACTTAAATTTCTTATGAATGGTAGTGGGTTAAAGAGTTATGATTAGTCTCTAGTTACCAGGCTTATTGACCCAAGAGTGTTGGTACAGGCGCAGGCTGCCTGTAGCCAGCAGCGCAAGAGTTTCGCCAGTTGGACTGGAGTGGGGAGTGGTAATGGTTGGGGTTCCTTCCTCTTGAATGTAGCAGCTCATCAAGTTAAGTAATTATGGTTAAGTTGGCGAAATAGAATAGTATGTTGGGCGTTTCAAGTTGTGCGTGTTCCTAGTGGAGAGTCAAGTTAGTTAATTACCTTGATTTTCTTGTGTGTTCTGACTTCGGTCCCAAACACTGGACCGGTTACATTTACTTAAATCTTAATTGTATGTATGAGTGAGTGTATGTATATGTCGTGCCTATAATATATTACTGGTGTGCAGTTGAATTAGTGTCTCATTTCCATCCAGTCATTATCCTTGTGCACAGGAAATAATGGGGGCAGTTTAGGGAATACTAAGATATCCACAAGCCAACATAAGTGCAACACATAACAGCAGCCTACTATAATGAGGATAAATACAGCATAACAGTAATACAATGTCAACGAACAATGTTAGCATTACACACACACATGTTCAGTACTGCAACCTATCATTCCTTAGTTTATATTAAATATCACTCATTTTGTTCATCACTTTGATGAAGCCATTTCCCATAGAAGTACAATGATAAAACATGTCCGCATGCCCATCTGTCTCATGAAAAGGTCTATTTCCCTTGACAGACATCAGTCCCTCCTAATCAATACAATTCCTGTATTAAGCAGATATTTATCAAACAAAATTAAAATCTATTGAGAAGCCTTTAGTTAAACATTAAATAATGACAACTATGATAAGAATAATGTCCAGGACTGGAACACGACTAGACCACAAGTTCAAATCCTATTAGTGTACAGTACTAGATTTCAATAACAATTAAGATTTAGCAAAGAAATATGCAAAAGAATAAAAAATTGCAAGTACAATACTAATATGTGGCCAATATGTTATTTGAAGTAATAGTTGAAAAGCAGATAAAAACCTGAACCAAATGTATATCAGAGCATCGAATTTTATACCATTCTTTTTAACTTGTAGAGACAATCAGAAGTTTCTAATAGTATAGGTAGTCACACTGAAATCACTTCAAATCTTTGATTCCAATCTTAATTACAGTGATATATATAAATATTGTACTTTTAATATAGAGCAACTTTAACAAAGAACATCTCACCTCCATTTGAGATATTAAATTTAATACCAAAATCAGCATCTGGTCCACCAGGGTTATGACTGGCAGTGAGAACAATGCCACCAGCAGTGTTGTACTTCCGTATTACACAAGAAACACACGGTGTGGAGAGGATGCTATTCTGACCGACCATCACTTTACGCACCTAAGGAAATATTTAGTTTGAAGAATCATTAAGACCATGTAACACCTGATGCAATTTGTAGTTCCTCAACAAGCAACAGAACAATAAATACTGTGATAGAATATATGGATTGATGTAGAAATTTTTACATGCCAATAGGATTGATTTGGCATGTTGCCTAATTGTATTTTGTTTTGTTTTGTTTTTTTGTTTTTTGACATGATCTTTTTACTGGCGACCTGTACATTCTACATTAGTATATCATATGCCAATGGCACAGGCAGGAATCTACTGAAGAGAGAGAGAAGGGTGGGGGGTTGCAATTAAAACAAAGCAAACTTTCTATATATAACCATACCCATAAAAAGCAGTGTAACAAAATACACATGGAAGATTTTGTGCAAGTCCTATCAAGCATTCTTCAGAGGCAAGTACGGATATGAACCAGAGACTAAATGAAATGCAAAGAATATTGCTCTTACAGTACCATGAAGTGTCAAGACAGATTTATTTAGAGAGGATTTGTTTTGCTAGTATGGAAAAAAAGTGTGTGATTAGAGTATTTATATGCAATATATAAATACGTACCTGGTATGAAATAACTAATCAAATCCTCTGTAGTACTGTATTTATAAATTTTATTACTACTTGCCTATTTATGCATCTGGGATAAATATGATATAAATTATCATCCTTACCCCATTAGCTGCACACATCTTGATAATAATATCAACAGCTTTCTTTCCAAAGTACCGTCCATCACCGCCAACGACAAGTGTGCTGCCACTCAGGGAGCCACCCATGGCACTCAGGATGCATTGTACAAAGTTTTCGGTGTAATTTTCCTGTAGAAGACATTTAATTACACAACTATTCATTCTAATATCATTTCTAAGTTAAACATTATATCACAGACAAATATAAATAATGAATACAAATACAGTACTTGATAGGAAACCATGCCTATTGAATGTTTTTTCTTATCTTATTATATAAAATTATAATAAAAAAACTGCAATTATATAACCTGGATATGATGATCATTAATTAAAACCATTATGTAGTTGTGTTCATAATACAATTAGCAAGAAATCATGATTTGTTTTTGTCAAATGTATTTTGAACAACCTCAGAATAACTGTTCTCCAATCATCAATAGTATTGTATGTACTATATCTTTAAATCCATCATTATGTAACTCAATGGATGTACCTTTAACTAAATAAAGAATCTGAACTGCATCTTGGCAGATTGGAGCTGCCATAAAACAAAAAAATAGAAAGCCTAGTAAAAGGTCAACACTACTTTGACTTCAAGGGAAACACTGTGGTCATCCAGATACAGTATATATCTGGAATCTGTGGAAACATTAAGTTATTATTTATTTATTTATTTATGTATATATATACAAGAAGGTACATTGGGATTGTGAGGATACATAGCATAGTAATAACATTCTTGTAAAGCCACTAGTATGCAGCGTTTCCGGCAGACAGAACTTGGCTTTTTATTTTGGCTAAAGTGGATCCAATATCACCTATGCTCTGTGAGGTAGGGTTGGTATTATATTTGTAAATGAACAGGAGACAACACATTCCTTGGTACAGCTCGTACCAAGGCTTGTCACCGTGACAACTGAGGGTTGTCTTTGGAGTCACGTGCCAGCCTAGCAACAACACTGGCGGAGGCTGCCAGGATGCTCACATCTACTCTCGTGTGACACAACAACATATAAATGCTTGCCAAATTAGGAAACGGGATTCTTAAAACTTAGGAAATTGATTCTTAAATTCTTTCAATGACTAATGGTGCATTATAATAATAAAGTTTGAGAAAATTTATGGGTTTAAAGCTTTGTGATGTTAAAATGATGGACCAGAGATGGACTGAGTCTCTAGTTAACTTGCCTGTTGGAATACTTTAACAGCTTTCCTAAGGCCGCTGGTACCTGGCTTCTGACCCTCGAAGGGTGTGGTTGACTTGGAGTAAACCGCGAGAGACATCTAGACTGGGTGGAGGCAGGATTGCAGCTGGGAGAGGGAGACAGGAGCAGCAGCACAGCAACACATTCACCTTAACACAACAACACAATCAGCTGTTTCCATTGTCCCAACCCTTCGATCTGACAACAGCTTCATCCATTCTAACTTCCATTTTTTACTATGAAATGCCGATTCGAATAACTTATTCCGATTAACAGATATATTTTAAGGTGAAGAGGATTCCGGTTATGGCTAACACTATTTGGGATTTAAGGTTAAGTACAATAATGGATACTTGTAGCCTCGTGCAAGAGGCCGAGACACGCACAGCAGACGACGCCGCCGACCGCTAGAGAACATTCAAGGTCATCCGAGGACATAGTCAAATATATTTTCACTAAAGTATATTTTTAGTACATAATTTGTATCATGCTTTCCTGTAGCGAAGGTGTTTTCTGTACACGGTGATAGAAATTAAGCTTTTAATGCGTTTTATTGAATAAACGGCAGGAACATTAATTGTCAGTCAAGGTTAGAGGTCAAAGGAAGTTAAAAATAGACAATCCTGCAGACTACATTGTATTTATTTCCTAATTCAGTGAAGCTCTCTCCTACTGTCCGGTAACCTTATTGACAATGCCTGTTGTGTCCTACTGTATTGCATGGTTTAATAAACATTTAAAATTGTCCAGTAATATATATATATATATATATATATATATATATATATATATATATATATATATATATATATATATATATATATATATATATATATATATATATTATATATATATACACACATATATATACATATATTATACAGTATATAAAGTACACACACGACGAGGGTTAGCCTGCATTGCCCGGGTACCCTCCACTCATTATCTCCATCCTTCACTTATGTTCCCTCATCATCCCCACCATTTCACTCTCCGCTCGTCCTTCCCAGAACCCTTCTTCCCTTTCATACAATATTAGGGAGCAATAAAACTACAGTACTGTATAAGAAATTATTTTTTATATTGAAAAAGTCTTTGGGCATCTCAACCCATATTTCACACGACCGGAATTGAGTTCATGAGAATCGGATAGGGGTGGTGTCAATAATTACTTTTATTTCTTAAATCATATAACAGGCCTAACCTGTCCAGCCTATATTCATCCCATACCTTTATTCAATTTCCCTTACAAATTTGGAAAAGGCTAGCCCCAAGTATTGTATGTACCAGCTCTTTCTATAAATCCATCAACTTTTGTATCTTACCTTGTATGTATGTACTTTACCTGAATAAATATTTGTATTTGTATTTAAGTGTCTGCCCTGCAACTTTGAACAGACAGACACTGTCCTCAAGAAGCAACCAGTATTAGTAGTTTCATAATCTTTGTCTGCCGAGGACAATTTTACCCTTAATAGCTAGTTTTGCTAATAGAGCACTAAGATGGAATTTGTGCCAGGTACTGCAGCCTGCTTTGTTCTGTATTATCACACAGTGTATCTCTTCATTGCCATGTATATTATTTATTTGGATGTTGTGTGGGCACAGACATTGCCTCTATTGCATGCCCCAGAGCTCAGCACAAGAACGTAACCATAAGACTTGCTCTTTCCTCGTACTGAGGGAGTTTTACATAATTTCACAATGTGAAATATCTTGCCTTAATTTTATCTTGATATGATTTATCAAGGTTCAACTATAAAGGTAATCATTATGTTTAAATTTAATTGATTAAAAACTTTAATACCAGCTGTATTTACTTGAGTAATTATGAAAAAGTGCTAAGCTATATACTGTACAAAGCTTATAAGGCTTACATCTAGATTTTATATTAGTATAAATTAATTTCCCTTTAAAAATCAATGTAGCATGTATCAAAACAATGACAGTATATCACTATCTTGTTGAACATTAACTAATAATAACACTGAATTTCTAACCACCATACTGTATATTTTTTTGCATTATGATGCCTTCCATAATACAGTACTAAAATTGGGATAAAAATACAAGATTTGCATGATCATTGGACACCTTCAGATCCTCATATTGTATTTAAACACTTTGGTATACAATCACAACCATGTTGCACTATGAGATTACATTAAGTACTAAAAGTAATGAGTGAAATTGAAGGAAAAAAAAGTACCTTAAGGATACTGTGAGATTGAAAGACTAGCATCATCTGCAAGGGATGATATTACTGTACACAGAGATTCTCAAGGGTTGTCAGAACAAACATAATCTGACCTAGGTCTAAAATTACTCTGGAAATTAAACTAATACATGACATTTGCTAGGAATGATTTGTTGTAAAATGACAAAGTACTGTAGTTACATGGAATGATTAACTAAAAACACAAGCATTTATAAGAAGCAATATGTATGTCACAGATGCAGTGCCATAACATGGTCAAACAGCTAATAGGCTAAATGATCAAAATTGAGCACTAATCCAGTATGACTATATAGCATACTAACCGGTATAAATAATCTTACAATTAGTGCTCTGTACACATCGTAAGCTAAATAAACACTCAGCACTATATATTTTAATACACATTTTTTACTATATTGTTAATAAAGGTGAACTAAATATTACAATAAACAAAAATATATCCATTTATTAGTAATATTTTCCTACAACTAACATGGCAGTTGCAAGTCACAACCAGTGTCATTCAGCACTGGATTCTTGCAGTAAACTTAAATCTACAATGTACTGGCAATCAACACCTGTATATCAATTAAAAACTTTATATTTATATATTAATAATCTCTCCTCCCCAAAATATATATATATATAATAACAAAAATTATCATTATGCAATATTATTCATGACTATGTCATGAAATAAACCTACAACTATGAGGTACTAATACCCTAAGTTTCAGCCTGATCCCTGAAAAACAATGATTTTATTATGTCGTTATGTATGTATGTTTTATAGTAAATGCTGATACCAGTTGACAGCCAAATGGTGACTGACTTTGATGTGTGATAAATGATTGTTACCCCCTAATTTGACCTTTAACTTTCCAGATCATCTTTCCATCTATTCACTAATGATTTACAATATTTTTTATGAGCCAAAAAAGTAAGTGATAACATAAAGCATACAAAAAATCAAAGAATAAGCACATTATTTTCAAGAATACTATTTAACCTCAACAGAGTTCAAGTAATTATCAAAAGAAAGCGCTTAGCCGGAAAAACTATAGAGCACCATCTTTGCTGTTAGGTATTCAAAATATACTAGATGTGCAAGAGGCACAAAATATAGTATCACCCAAGATTCCTATACAACAACAGAAGGAAGGTGAACAATTTCAAAGGCATCGGATTTATCAAGGATTCTAACGAGGGACAAATAATTTCTAGGAAGAGTAGGAAAGCATGACATAAGTCATCCCTAAAATTAGGGCATTCTATCAGGAGGTACATGACTGTAAATGGGACAATACAGTTTGGACTAAAGAGAGCAGGATGTTGTTCCATTAGGTGACCACGAGTTATACAGGTGTAAAGTAACTGTTAAGCATTCTAGCCAAAGTCATTTCCTATCATCTATTAAACTAGTAAAAGTAAGGCCAAGGGGAAAGGTCACTTTTAAGAGCATTTAGTTTAATGCCCACCAAATGACCCTGTTAACAGCCATAGATTGCAGAATGAATGACCAGGTAGAAATCGGAATAAAGAATCCCTTTCTACAAAATAGTGCAAGGACGAAATGGCCTCCTTGATGGAGGCATCTGCAAGTTCATTCAAGGTAACGCCAATATGGCTGGGAAGTAATGAATGTCGTCCACCTCAGGATGAAAGGGTTAAAGTCCTCCCAAGAGCCATGAGGGTACTGCAAGAGTCAATCACAATGGAACATTGAGTCAGAGAAAGCAGATGAAAGCAGATGACGATATTAGCACCCAAAATTTCATAAAGTTCTGCCATGAAGATGCTTGTCCCCTGGAAAAGGCAGCACATATAGGTGTGGTTGTGAAAAACAACAATGTAGGATGAGTGTTATTAAGCCTTCACCATGTGGGACAGGGTTTTGCAAAATTTCACAAGAAGGACCCCTTCATGGGGGGGGGGGGGGCAAAGTAGGAGCAACAAAAGAGACATTGCCAATGTGAACTGAGAGAGAATCTTGCAAATGAGGAACAGTATTCAAGGTGATATTATATTAATATTTGGTTGCCCTATATGTTGCTACATGCTATGGCACTATTTACTTCAGGGCCACTATTTCTTTAGTGGCCTCGACAAGGACAGGAAGCCGGCAGCTTGTCAAAGGTCTTCCCATTTGTCTTAATTTTTATCAGCTGGATTTTAAAATTCAGCAGTTTTGATATTAATGGCTTCTGCAGATAGGCAGTTCCATGGGTTTATAACCCTATGGGAGAAAAAAGCATCTCCTGTTTTCTGTCCTGCATTGTGGCTTGTTGAGTTTGAAACCATTGCTCTTTGTTACATCTGACCCTTTGAAGTTGTCTGGATCAATATCCTCCAAATTGTTTAGTATTTTAAGTTTCGATAACATCAGCCCTGTCATGTCTGGTGTGCAGTGTTATTAGCTCTGTGACCCAACCTTTCTTGGTACAAGAGTCGACTTAGATCTGGAATGACTTTTGTTGCCCGGTATTGAACTTTCTCCAAAGCAGCTATGTCTTTCTCTATGAACAATGAGGTCTCCAAGCTTGGATACAACAATCCAAGTGGGGAAGCACCAGAGATTTATACAGTTGAATAACTACCTTCTTTTCTTTGAAGTCAAATGTTCGCTTGATTATTTATAGGATTTTGTTAGCTTTTTTACTGCAGCTCCCACTTGTGCAACTTTCAGTGAATGATGGATTCTAACTTCATGGTCCTTTTTATTCATTAATCTGCTGTAAGGTAATGTTGTTAATTTGGTAATTATGATGTGGATTATCTCCAAAGGATACCTGATCAACCAGGCTGTGACTCATACGTCAGGCTGCGAGCAGCCGCGTCTAACAGCCTGGTTGATCAGTCCAGCAACCAGGAGGCCTGGTCGACGACCGGGCCGCGGGGACGCTGAGCCCCGGAAGCACCTCAAGGTAACCTCAAGGTAAGGTCCCACATGCAAGGTCTTGCATTATTAAACATGCAAAGTCTTATTTTGTTCTTTCTACCATTGGTATTGACATTTGTTTATAAACACCACACAGATTTAAAACACAATAAATGGAAACAGAAATAATTATATTGAAATTAATAATATTTGTAAGCAATATTTAGCTCTTTAATTATTATATATTTATCTTCTTGGTCTTTTCTCAATGTTCACGTTTTCAAAGTGTTGGAAAAGCAATTTGGAAAAGAATGACACATATGCCAAAAACTACTGTACCATGAACCATGTACAGACCTGCATATCTGCAAGTTGCACACCATCTGGCGAGTCTGCAATATTATTGTACATTAGCATTATCATCATCATCATCATCCCTTTTTAATGTGCTTGGGAAGAATCCATGTGCTGCCAAATACTAAATATATATACATATTGGTTGCTTTGATTTTATGTGCTTATTGTTATAAATACTGTACTAACTATAAATATATACTGTATACACATATATCTATTCATTCACATTTGTACATAAACCAAATATGTATGTGTGTATATATATATATATATATAAACTATATAAAAATACATTATTATAATTATGTAAATCATCAAAAATGCATGAAAATGATGATAACAAAATACAAGTGATAAAAGTCGACCGATACATAAAATCATATACCAAAGATATATGGTATATCTTATATATAGCTCTGCCTGATGTCATGCTGATCCTCAGTATCACTCACAAGCACGCAATCACATCAGGCACAACCAGCACCACACAAGTGGGAGGGACATTGGCACACAGCAGCTAGCAAGTGTATCTACAACTTGAATCAAAGCAACACACTTATTTGTATGAAATGGTAATCAATGTTGTAACTTATTATGAACCAACCATTTAGAACACAGTTGCTATGTTGCATGCAGCAATAAATGACAAGGGTTTTTAATCAATAAGAATAAAATGATTTATGGAGGTCCTGCCCCTCCTGCAACTTTGTCTCTTGTATTAGCATCTATTTTTAATAAATAAATATATCAATAAATACAAAATCACATTGTGACTGAAATAGTTAATTCACCTTGGCACACCAGTTTGGAAAAAATAAATACATAATTAAGCTAAATTGTAAGTAATGAAATTACCTTTTCTTGGCAGCCCTCCAGTGCATTGCGCTCTGGTATCACGGATAAACACACACATGCTTCTTGTGCAGGCCTCCTGAGCACCAGCAACTGAACCTGCTGTGCTCATCTAGGAAAGAACATGGGACAACACCCATGCAGACTACCAAAAACCTAGAGCCTAAAGGAGACCAAAAAATAAATTGGGAGTGATATAAGGCAACAGGAAAGACTGTCAGAGTTTTAAAACACTAAACTGGTTTCTGTAATTCAGCATATGAAGGTTGCCATATCTGGTGTTTATTTTAAATATGTTTATATCATGTAATATAGAATTAGTTTGGGAATACTGTATATTATGACAACCAAAAGAGGAATGACAAACAACCTTCAAGTGCAATGAGAATTGGCTTTGTAGACAATTAAAGAACAGCTGGACATGCCAAATGCAGTGAAAGTGATGCCAGATCTAGTAAATCTAAGTTTTTCCCACCAACCATAATAACAATTGTCAAGGAAATATGTATAATGGTAATGAGTTTATATAACAAAGGAATCCTAAATCATGACCCAATAGATTCTGGGCTGAATGCAGAAAGCACCAAAGCAAGCCGTGTTGCCAAACGGCAATCCTATTTCACTCCCATCAACAGGTCTGGCCCAGACGACTAAGTCCTAAGTACAGTACTACTCAGTCACTGGGGCAACTCGAGAGGGAAAACCAAAACCTTTCAAAGAAGGTACAGTAATTCTGTTAAAGAAACTGAACAAATGAGCTGATGGTAAAGAAAACGAGCCATAAAGCAAAGATGGAGAGAGTTAATAATGTAAGGGAGGTAGCATAAACACAGTTGGGAAGTGTAACTTGGAACAAGACACAAAGCAGACCTTAGTGGGACAACAGCCTCCCTAGGAATGCTACACCAGTTATCCAGAAAACAGAAGATTAGGTAACCTCAGAAGCTGGTGTTTCTGTGGTTGTTGGTATATGGCATGTGAGCGAGGTTGTTGGCTTCTTGGACCCCTGGGTGACCATCACTAAACTATGGTTTCCTACACTTTCTGTTCTTTCTTTTTCTAATCAAAATTTGTGGTTTATTTTGATTTGCCTCTATGTTATGGGAAGTTTTTTGTTATTGTGTTGATCTCTGATCTCCTCACTTCCCTTGCCTCAATAAGAATACACTTTTCTGTTCCCGGTGTTTGATAGATCTAGGAAAGTCCAGAGGTCTGGTACCAGAGCTGAATGCACCGGTAGTTATTAAGGGGTAATCACAGAAAAGTTTCTGGTTTTGACTTAGACTTTTCTAAACTTTCCCACCAACCATACATTTCTTCACTTTTGTTAAAATATTTGCATACCATTTTCAAATCGCAGCATGAAATATCCCTATATTTTAATAAATTAATAGGCTATAAAATAAATTCCCTCATCCCTTCCCCATTCTCAAAATTCCCACCTCCTGACCTTATAATATTTATTTTTGGAGTGTAATAGTAAAAACTATTGTTTGGAACTAAATGGCATGAAACAAGAATTTGGACAAAAGCATAATTGCCTTATAGATACATACAGAAAATGAACTATAGTTTTATTCTTTAAGTAAGAGAGGGTAAAGCATTATCTATAAAAATTAAATTATTACTGTAATACTATTATTGTGCACTAAAGCTTTTAACCTAATTCTGTATTATTGAGTATAACTAGGTTAATACCTTTCTACATAAATAGACATAAATAGTTAATCAATAAATTCTGCTAAATATGAATTTATTGATGTTTTTTGAGAGAGTGGCTGCTTTGCTGATTATACTGTATCCATGAAAGCAGATCCTCTGGGGCTTCGGGTCGTTCTAGACCTTCTGGCAGAGCAGAAAGCAGTATTTCTTCTGCCTTTGATCCTACCACTGCCAATTTAACATAGGCAGTTGTTCGAAGAAAGTTATCATGTATGGTCTCGAAGTCCTGACGGTAGTACAGGTTTCTGTCATCCCAGTACACAAGCTAAAAGAAAACAAGTCAATTGTGTAGATGATGAGTCACAATAACATGGCTGAAGAGTTAACATTCAACTCACACATCTGAAAATGAGAAACCGATGACATTTCAGTCTGTCCTGGACAAAGGATGAACTGAAACATCGTCAGTTCCCTATTTTCAGAAATGTGGGTTGGATGTCACGTTGAGTTTGATTACATACAAACAATTCATTGTAATTGTAACTATATCCATCACATATTTTGCAATAATAAAACAAACTAGTTAATTTATTGATACTGACTTTAACATTACAATATGAAAATCTTTTATATGAATGGGATTAGAAGAGTACATATCCATTTCTCCATACAGGAATATGTCTATGATTTACCACACTAGCAGTAGGATGCTCACCTGCTTGAAGTGATTTCTTTGGTGATCTAGTGATACAGTATTTGGTGGTGGGCTAATAGGTACAGTGACTGGAGGGTAATGAGTAAGAGGGTTGAGGGTAATGAGTAAGGGGAATGAGGATAATGAGTAAGGGGGATGAAGGCATTGAGTTGTAAAGATGGTGTGGATTAGTACTGACAAGAGGTTTTATTGGGATGATGTGGGGGGGGTTGTGATGTACTGGCAAACTGGTGATTTGGTTAGCTATTCTTGATTGATTTTTTTTATCGTTGCTGATAGTTTATACTTTGGACTCAACGTTTTCAGTTTAAAAAAATCTCTCGGGAAAACAACCCAGTTGTTATATTGCTACAGTCTAATAACCAATGGAACCTTACTTTTATGATCACACATTAATACAACCAGCCTTTTCTCTAGTTATCACATGAGAACTAAAAATATATATGTACAGTATACTCAGTACTGAAGCAGCTATGAAGCTACATTGTTCAATTTCTATAATCGCCATACATTTTTGCTTAAAGTTAAGTATTTTAAGTTCTAAGCCAATACATTGAGGCCTTCTCAACACATTGAAAAGAAGCCTCAATAAATAAACACAAAACAAACATTACATAGCCATAAAGAATCCCTGCCAATAATGTCTTATAATAAAACACTTTACCAAGCATAGGTTTATGCTTATAACAAAACATAAGTGACCCAATAATATCGTCATAATAACTACGACACTTTTTTTTCACTCACCTGAGAATGAAGCCTGTAAGGCATAAATAAGTACACAGGCTTGCGGTACCTAATGGTGCTGGCAGCAACTAGCAATTTTGCCTTTTGCATTGCCACGGCCTGGTATATTCCAGCACGGAGGCAATGGTCTACTCTGCCAAAGTCCATGGCACGGAGATATCGTGCATTGTTTATATGGTTGAGCATGAAGTCTATGTCACGGGTTGTGCATATGCCTGGAAATGAGTGTCATTACTTGTCAGTGTTTAATTTAAAATAAATTAAGGATTCAGTATTGTACTGTACTTTAATTATTTTAATTTCCCTAGGAGCTTTTCATGTGCCATCTTAAACTAGTACTGTATGTATAAAACCAAGTTAAACAACAACACTTCAGATATACGTATGAGGAACCACCTAACCAGACGCTGCCATCTCTACCACTACCACCATTCATCAGTAGCACACCATGGCTCAGCCAGTCACAATATTGACTTACCAACTTATGTAACCAAATTATATCATTTACATAATTAATTACCATATTGTGTGTTTGTTGTCACCAAAACTAACATTAGACTAGTATATCCAACTCCTCCCCCCCCCCCTACCAGTAGGTCTGTATATCCTTAATTGTTATCTAAAATGTGATCTTAGCATCTGTTGATCATTACATCAGAAGTGCCTGTATGATCAACATCTTTCTTATTAAACATATTGCCATCCAAAAATCTAAACTAACTTCCAAGTTTTGCTTGCAACAACACTGTCTTTAAAATCTTATACCTATAATCCTAGTTTTATCTAAACTTCATCAACATAGAAAATATTTTACTACTGTCTTGATGGTAGTTTTAACTGTCTCAACTATCTGCCTTGCATACAAAAATCATCATTGAACTGACAAAACAAAAATGAATCTTGAGTAATTCTTTGAATATTGTATTGTGCTTGCAGATTTCTGCAGCTGATTGAAACATAATTTTTTAAACATTATGCACACCACAATATCACACCCCTGGGAAATAACTTAAACCCAGGTTGTTTCATAAGAAATGGTAACATGTCCAGAAGTCTTGGATGAATGCTCGATGAAGAGCATCAATGTTGTACCATTTATGGAATGATCTTCACTAGGGAAAACTCTAATAATATGAAAATTAACAAATGTACATACTCTTATTCAGAAAAAATAGTAAGATCAATATTTGTTATGAAAGTATTCATTAACATCACATAACAACATGACGATTAAGCATTAGGAACTATATTTATACAGTAGATATCATATTTAAAGAGGACAAATTATTTACCATATAATGTTGATGGTGACAAAGCATTAATTCTTGATAGGAAAAACTTGGAGGTGATGCCATATATGGCAGCTTTAAGAAAGTATCCAACTTCAAGAGAGAGGAACAATCCAATAGCAACTGTGCTCAGTTCTACCATCTTCTGATGGAATATAAAACCCTTTTTGTTATCTGCAAAACAGAAAAATAGCATTTACACATGAGTAGACATGTTTTTATTTATCATGTTCTATACTTATACCTATCAGAATAAAAAAACAGAGATGAGCAATGTGACCACTTTAGGGATGGGATTATAGGTATAAAAATACAGATTCTTTTTATGAAATTAAGATAAAATTATAGACTCCAAAATCGTTATCAGTGAATCAGATTTTGTTTTATATTACAGTATTTTCATATAAAAATATATATATATTTTTTTAGAAATAAAATAGTGAGACAAGTGGAATTATCAAAATAAATGTTTATTTGTTGGAGCAGGATATCATTCCATTAAATGCCTGCAAGTTTGACTTGTGTGACTGATACACAACCTAATCAGACCTTTTGAAACGTTCACCTCATTTCATATTTCTCTGTGGATTTTCCGTATATATATATATATATATATATATATATATATATATATATATATATATATATATATATATATATATATATATATATATATATATATATATATATATATATGTCGTACCTAGTAGCCAGAACTCACTTCTCAGCCTACTATTCAAGGCCCGATTTGCCTAAGAAGCCAAGTTTTCCTGAATTAATATATTTACTATAATTTTTTTCTTATGAAATGATAAAGCAACCCTTTTCTCTATGTATGAGGTCAATTTTTTTTTATTGGAGTTAAAATTAACGTAGATATATGACCGAACCTAACCAACCCTACCTAACCTAACCTAACCTATATTTAATGGTAAGGTTAGGTTAGGTAGCCAAAAAAAGCTAGGTTAGGTTAGGTTAGGTAGGTTAGGTAGACGAAAAAACATTAATTCATGAAAACTTGGCTTATTAGGCAAATCGGGCCTTGAATAGTAGGCTGAGAAGTGCGTTCTGGCTATTAGGTACGACATATATATATATATATATATGTATATATATATATATATATATATATATATCATAAAATAAAATAATATATGTATCTGCTAAATAGAAACTTTGAACAGTTAATAGCATTATATTTTGGTTTTAATACTGTCCAATAATTTATATATATGAAACATACAAATTTTGCGTTTGAACTAGTTATGAAAAACAAATATCTACTAGGGAGGATGATTCAGTATTCAATCGATCGGTAGTCAACATATAGTAGACCAGGTACTACTGCTCCCTCAGGTGGGCCACCGGCCAGGGCCGCCCACCACACCGGTACAGTGACGGTGGTGTGGCCTGTGCTGGCACACACCACCCACCTTACACAATATAACTCCACAACCGGTATATTCCCTCTCAACCCCGTTTGTTTACCAGCTGCTCGATGATGCAACACCGGCAACCTCCTGCAGACGACAATCCGGATTATCCATTGAACTATCCGGATTCGTTCTTTTAAAATCCGGGTTTATCAATCAATCATTTAATAAATGTTTATTTATGGAAAGTACAGTATCTACATTTAAAAATGTATGGAGCCTGCCACCATGACTAGTATGTGTATGTGGTAATCATGTCTTTCCTGTTTTATTTTTCTCTTCCATAATGACGTGAAGATTAGTTCCTTGCCTTTCCTAATTGTAACTTTCATACTTGTATTAATTTAGAAATTGTCGGCTTTATAAAGCACGGTACAAGCAGGTAATAATATAATGGCTGAGAAGATAGAAGGTATATTATTATAGGTTCATTGGCATCTGTTAGCTGAAGAAGTCTTGATCGGGTTTTCTTCCCATTGCAGTGGTGCCAGATTGGGCTACAAGTAGCGAATTGGGCTACTTTTGAGGGCCCCGCGCTCCCAAATTTTTAATTTCACTACTTGCTACTTTTTAGGCTAATTTAAAAGCAAGATGTGCTAATTTGGGCTATTAATGTTAAGAATGTACGATTGCGAGTTACATGAAAGTAACTAAGCTATAAATAATTGTAATTAATAATAATTGTAAATATTAATTAATACTAAATAATATTATTTAATAAATTAGTCCCAATTCAATGCAGAGTTTTCTTCCAAGCACAGAAACTTGTAAATATAAATACAGGGTAATTTGTTATAAGTGTAATTTGATGTCAACAGATGGCGAAAGCTGTATCTTATGGCCACTGTTGACCAGCCAGTTGATAGTGTTCTATCTGCCGACAGATTGCATCAGCTGTATTATTATTATTTTAATAATATTATTACATTAATAATAATGTATTATTATTACTTTAAACACTGATCTATACGTCTGGTAGCTTATAATAAGGTTTTATACCGTGCGGGTATTAGATATTCTCAACACAATTTATACTTTAATCTCAATTAGTATTAAGTTTTAGTCTTAGTGTTTTTCCTGCCCGAAACGCTTTGCGTAATAGTGGTTTTAGGCTTTGTATGTACTAGTTCTCTCTATAAATCCATCAACTTTTGTATCTTACCTTGTATGTATATACTTTACCTGAATAAAAATTTGTATTTGTTATTTGTAACTAGAATTCTGCAATTACTTTTTTTTATCTACTGTTGAGGATATGTAAGACAAATGTAAGGTTTTGAGGCTAAGTAACGAAGATAGTTACAAGATACGAGCCAGATGGTGTTGAGATTGCAAAAGGGATTATGATAAGAACTTAAGCCAAAAAAACAATGCATAAATGATCGCAAATATGAGGCTGGGATTTATTTCTCGAAAAGTTAGCAATAAAATACGCTTTTTAGTTCTTTATTTTTTAAATTAAGACCAGGGATTCTGTCTAACGAAGCTGCAAGCTAAAACACCGTTATCCTATAATGTTCATCTGTAGCTTGACCCTAAATACTCGTTTATTAAACGAATTTATTGTTAGAGTTCATTAGGAATCAACGTTGTTGAAAGCAGAATTTCCAACAAATACCTTCCTGTGATTGGCTGTTGCCGGGAATGCCAACGCATATATGAATAAAATGCAAAATAAGAAATACGCCCTTTTGCTCAATAACCTTGTTGTTGTTGTACAAAAGAACAACAATTTCTGTTTTATACAAGACAGAAATTTCCATCTAACTGAATAATGTAGACCAATAAGAGCTGGGCGGAGGCATTATGTCGCCGATATTATTTGTGTGAGGCAACACCCTCTGATGACGTCAAAAGCTAGGTAGCCAGCCCATGTTTCTGTAACACTCGTTACATCCTGCAGTATTTAATTATCACTATATTAATACTTTTAAATACTTAACATTTCACTTTTTAGGTAGATAAAAGTTGAAGCAGAATGTCATAAGCAAGGATGGTGTGCTGAATAAAGATGATTTATTAAGTGCATGGAGCCTTTAGCTGATCCAATCCTGTGATTGGCTGTTGTGTGAATGTCAACAAAGAGTTTCTACCAATGATACGCCATTTATTATGCACCCCATACCATCTGTGGGCGGAGCTTGGAACCTCCTACCCGAGCACAACAACCCACCTTATGGGTTGCTGTTTGGCTATTTATAGTGCGTTGGAAAAAAACTAGATGGCGTTAGTGGTATTTTGTGGGGTAATTTGTTATAAGTGTAATTTGATGTCAACAGATGGCGTAAGCTGTATCTTATGGCCACTGTTGACCAGCCAGTTGATAGTGTTCTCTTGTGCCGACAGATGGCATCAGCTGTGTTCTTATTACTTCCGAATTTCCTTTAAACACTGATCTACAAATCCCTTGGCTTATAATAAGGTTTTATACCATTTATGATAAGTATTAGATAACTGGAGTTACGCAATTACTTTTATTTATCAACTGTTCAGGGATATCAACATATAATGTCTGGTTAGGACGTACTGCTCTCGATTGATGAAGATTAAGCCCCCCAAGAGGTGGCACGGGCATGAATAGCCCGTAAATACTGCTCTCGTAATATTATTCAGAGGGGTGGGGGAACTATCAAGTGAAAGCGCCAAGCCATTACGACTATATAGCACTCTGAAGGGATCTGGATAAGGATTTGGGATGGAACGGGGGAAAGGAATGGTGCCCAACCTCTTGGGTGGTTGGGGATTGAACGCGGACCTGTAGGAAACGAGACCGTCGCTCTACCGTCCAGCCCAAGTGGTTAAGCGTAATATTATTAAAACAACAATTTATGCATATAATAACAGCATGTCACACTAAAAATACTTGGATATATTGATATTTGGTAGTGAATTCTAATCTAGGAATCTCCTATGACTAACCTGTACTTTTTAATTATTTTATGTACTTATTACTTATTATTAAATTATTAAGTACTTACTATAATAATTAAATAAATTATTTTATTTAATATTTAAATTAATTGATAAAATAATAGGTAATAATGAATCGTTGTGTAGGGGGACAGGCAGCCAGTGTATATATACATGTTATGCTTATACCAAGGTCCCACAAAGGTCCCACAAAGGTGCTAAATTAAAGACTGGGTGCTGCCGGGGCGGGCCCAAGGGCTGCTGGCGGCCCTGGCCAGGCTGAACTTTCGCGCCCCTATAATCACTGTTGTTTAATAATCTTCACAGGGAGAAACAAATGAGGTTCATTTTCTGGGGAAAATGAACCTCATACTCTCTGACCAAACTAAATTCCAAAGGGTAACAAAGAACACTACAGCCGAATTGAAAACAAAGGTAAACAGATTGATCGAAACTGTGAACGCCAAGAAATCCGGACTCCACCTGCCAAAGATTATTGGGGAATTCAAACCTGGGTATGTGTATGGAAATGTCAAGACACACAAGCCTGGAAACCCACTCCCTCCTGGAGGACATCAGCAAAATCCAGGAGCAAGGTGCAGTTTTAGGCCTCACCCTGAACCCTTCTAAATGTGAAATAATATGTTCCAACCAGGGCATCGTAGAGAGAATAGAGGGTCTAATGCCAAATATCCATAAAACTAAACCTGAAGACAGCACACTCCTAGGAGCTCCCCTGGGGTTGAAAGCCATCGATGAGGTCCTTGATAAGAAAATCGCCGACCTTAAGAGGATGGATGGGAGGATTGAGGATATTGATGCTCATGATGCACTCTACCTCATCACCAGATGTCTGTCCCTCCCCAGGTTAACCTACTTTCTGAGGTGTTCACCATCTTACAGTAGCCAAAAACTAAATGAGTATGACCGGTTACTGAAATCAATGCTAGAAAAAGCCCTTAACCTCTCTCTCGATGACCTACAGTGGAAACAAGCCTCTCTTCCCGTAAGACTTGGGGGCCTCGGAGTTCGAACAGCAACGCAAATCGCTGTTCCAGCTTTCCTGTCCTCCTTATCAGCATCCGACGACCTTGTGAAGGAAATTCTACCTGCCCACTTACATCAGCTGGCAGGTGTACATGATCCCAATTGTACACGCTGTGCCACAGAGTGGGCCTCTCGTGCAGGCCAATCACCTCAACCACCATCCCCAAAAGCCCACAAGCAATCCAGCTGGGATGGTCCCATTGTAGATCAAGTTGCTGCAGAGTGCCTGGGTGCTGCAACAACACAACACGACATTGCTCGCCTCACAGCAGTAGCAGCACCACATGCAGGGGATTTCCTGTTAGCAACCCCAATGTCGGCAACTGGCACGCGTCTCACACCACACGCCCTCCGAATTGCTGTGGCCCTCCGCCTTGCTGCCCCAATCCACACCAGATATAGGTGTATTTGCGGCGAGGTGGTGGCTGACAGGTACGGCCACCATGGCCTACTCTGCCAAAGCACAGGAGGATGGCACTCGAGGCACAGTGAAGTTAACGACATCATGAAGAGGAGCCTCACCACAGCTGGATGCCCAGCTGAAAGAGAGCCCCGTTACCTAACGCCCCGTAACTCTGATGCTCTTATTGGTCGCCCGGATGGTATCACAGTGAACCCCTGGAAGAATGGCAAGCAGTTGGTATGGGACTACACGTGCGTATCAACCCTGGCTAACACCTACATTAACCTCAGTGTTGCACAACCAGGTGGCGCTGCCCCCCACAGGGAAGCAGCCAAATCCCGTAAGCAGCCAAATCCCGTAAGTATAGAGAACTGGATCACCACTACAATTTTGTCCCCATTGCTTCTGAGACACTCGGCGCCTGGGGTAAAAGTGCTACCAGTTTTTTGAAGGAACTGGGTTCTAGGCTCATTGAAACAACAAGGGACCCGAGAGCTGCAAGCTTTCTTTTCCAGCGCCTCAGTGTGGCGATACAGAGGGGAAATGCGCACTGCATCCAGGGTTCCTGCCCGCCATCTGAGGAGCTGGAGGAACTCGACAACCTATGATAACCATCTTTGTAACCCATATGTAACTCCTTTTTTGTAACAAAGTTCAAATAAAGTAAATATATATGTGTACATACAAAAGAATGGGGGTGGTAGGAGAAGATAATATTAGTGTTCAGTGAGAAACCACAAGGTCTCCTCTGAATACTTTTTATTTTCTTCTCCGAGGCTATGGGTCCCCACATTGGCACCAGAGGTGGTACCCTCACAAACTTATATATATATATATATATATATATATATATATATATATATATATATATATATATATATATATATATATATATATATATATATATATATATATATATATATATATATATATATATATATATATATATATAATATGTGTGTGTGTGTATGTGCAGAAATACACAATTAACATCGTGTAGTGTACTCTATACATCAAAATATATTACTTTGAAACCCATATCATTCACTAAAAAGAATTGGGCTACTCTTATTACAAATTCGCTACTTTTAGACCGTCAGCTCGCTACTTTCAGCAATTTAGATTTGGCAACCTTGTCCCATTGAGAAATTTTGTAAAAGCTCCTATTGATTTATATTCTTTATAAAGATGACTAATGCCACCCAACAAATATTGATAATAAATAAATATATATCCCTCACCCTCAGGGCCAAATTAAAAAAATATATATAAAATAATCATGGCAGGTGATGCGCTCATCCTGCCATCTGGCGGTCGCCATAGTAACTCCAACGTAAACAAACTGGCTTGTGGGAGAGGGTAAGCAGCAGCTGATCATTCATATTTCGACCCCTCATTCAGTAAATACAAGACGATAATACTTCTATATCAGACTCTAAGTGGGCTTTGAGTATTTATCGTGCAGTTTTTCCGCGTTTGATTTCATTAGTGTGTTAGTATTATACTGGCAAGCAAAGGACTACTGTCGCAAGCAGTGGGGATTACATGTACAAGCATTAAATTATCTCCAAAAGCAGGAGGATTACATTCACAAGCAGGGTTATTACCTTCACTAGCATGGGTATTATCTTTACAAGCTAAGGATAACCTTCACAAGCATGGGTATTATCTTTACAAGCAGGGTTATTGCCTTCACAAGCATGGGTATTATCTTTACAAGCTAAGGATAACCTTCACAAGCTAAGGATAACCTTCACAAGCTAAGGATAACCTTCACAAGCTAAGGATAACCTTCACAAGCTAAGGATAACCTTCACAAGCTAAGGATAACCTTCACAAGCTAAGGATAACCTTCACAAGCTAAGGATAACCTTCACAAACAAGGGATTACCTCTGCAAGCAGGGGGGATTACCTTTGCAAGCAGGGGGATTTCCTTCACAAGCTAGGGATTTCCACCATGAGGAGGGGATTTATATAAATCATAAATTAACATCACAATAAATGAGATTAATATCACAAACAGAGAATTAACATCAAGATTTAAGCAAACCCTATATCTAACTGTGCTTTGATTTGGATCACTGTGTGACATTTGTTGGTGTGTAGCCCGTACTCTCCTAGTAGTTCATATGGGGGTTGATCTTTGGCTGTTTGGTCCCACCTTTTATGTATGGTACAACTTAACATTTTCAAACATACTTCATGCAAATATCACTTGATGTAACCAAAGGCAAGGTAAGCTAATGGCATATAATGTAAATTTGGTTAAAAGTGCAACTATTTAAGGGGGGGGGGGAAAGTTGATTTTTAGGAAGGTAAACAGCAAGTGGGTTTTTCCATTGCAATGCACACTGCATTTGAAATTGAAATAAGTTTATTGAGGTATAAATACACACAAAGTGATGAGGTAGCTCAAGCTATACTCACCCTGTTAAGTACAATGTGTTCATATATATTCACACATCACAATACAACAACATATTACTGAACATTCTAGTTGATAAAAATAAAATTCTTCCTGTATATATGCAGTATGTTAACAAACATACACACACACATACTTCTATGATTAAGTACATTGGCATGAGTATTGACCCCCATCAAGGTTGGGATACAACTCCACACAGCAATGGTATTGTTCTATAACAGATTCTTTTAAGATTGTAAAATGGGCACATTAAGAAACCTATAATTTGACAGTCGCACAGTATTTAAATCTCATAGTAGAGTTGACTTCATTCTCGGTTCACAATTGGGAATCCCAGGTTCAATTCTTGGGCTGGACATAAATGGATGGGAATATTTCCTTTTACCTAGTGTCTCTGTTCACCAAGCAGTAAATAGGTACCTGAGAGTTAGGGTTGCTTCCTGAGGAGAGTCAGTAGTTCAACCCTTTGGGGGACATTGATACAATATTCTGAATCCTGAAGTATGTGTTTGCTTTTAATGATGTACCCAGTGTACAGCATTAACAGCAAACATGCCTTGTACATGGAATTAACAGCAAACATGCTTTGTACATGGCATTAACAGCAAACATGCCTTGTACATGGCATTAACAGCAAACATGCCTTGTACACAGCATTAATGGCAAACATGCTAAGTGTACAGCATTAAAAGCAAATACTGTATAGGGTATGTGTATACTATAGTATTAAAAGTGACCTTTTATTTTTAGCCATTATATACTAAGCTTATAACATTTCAGTGAGTTTCTAGAAAATAGTTATGCTTGGATATCATAAAAGGAATAACAGTGAAATTATTGAAAGCTGCACTCTTATGTAAAAGTACAATTATAAAGGAAAGACAGGCTTATCTTATTACAGTTATTATAATATTTTCATAGTTGAGGCAGGATTCGGTTAACTGTGATTACCAGTCGTAGTTATTTTAAAGATGCGTGTAAGATGTAAGCAGCAGTTTCTCGGGTGAAATATACATTTACATTTCAAAGGAAAAACAAAAAGTTTAAGCTTAGTTGTTGTGTCTTGGTTGTATTCTTTATTTTAAAATGAGCATTAAATAGGTTTAGATTAAAGCTCCATACAGTATATTTATTTTTCCAGTTAGATAAGAGTACAGTACTAATACTTAATACATATTGTTTGCACTGTAATATTAAAAATAATGAAGTTTGGTACATTATCTGATGAAAGGATGTAAGTCATGGATATATCAGTAAGTACTTATCTTACCTTAATTCTGTAAGTATTTCACAAATTCTCTTGTATTCATTTCAGCAATGTACAGAAGAATGTGTCTGCATACATGCTCAAGCATTGTACATAATCTGCCTGTTCATACTCTTTGTTAATTGTTTTAAGTGATGTTTATACATCGTGTGTATTTATGTGTATTTATACTAGATGTGTATTAATACAAGTGCTTGACCATGTTAAACAGTGTTCAATTCTCACTAAACTGAAATGCCTGCACCACTTTGAGCAGTGCTATACCCTCAATATTTTTTGTAAATGACCCCTGATAAACAGGTGCTCAGTACCGTACGCTGTTTGAACCATGCTATAGTAATGTGCTTTGTGTTGTAGCAATACTACATGCATAGTCATTTTTCTCAGTAATATGTCTTTACCTAGTTGTGTGTTTAAGAGTATGGTTGCTTGTGTTTGAGAGATTAAACCTGTTTTTTTTTTTATATGTAACTACAATATTTTTTATAAATCTGTTACAAATTCTAGAATAAATTTACTTTATAAAGGCTTCTTTAGGGATTTATTCATAAATTCTATAGTTTTCAGGGCAAATGATGGCTAAGTATTTACAGTTTGGACATGAATAATGGAAAACAGAAGTAGAATACATTTATTGCCAAGGATATATATATATTTATATGTTTGGGATGTAGCATTAATGTTTTTGAGGATTAGGTTTCCATTGTATATAATTTCCAAGAATATTAATATATGTGGTTATAGCATAGGAGTGGCCTGGGGGGGTAATTGTTATCAAGCATAGGCTTGCTTCTGTGGACCAAACTGTTGCAGACAGGTTGCAGCTGAATACATCAGTAAAACTACTGGCACACAATCCTTCACTGCCATACACAGAACTCAAAAGTACAGTACTTCTGAAAATACTGTAGTTGTCATAGTTTTTATTCATATGGTATTTTCAAGTTTCAGTGAGACAGCCTCCCCCCTGCATGTCAGCAAAGCAGTAACTGACCTCTAACACCGCCAAGGGAATAAGTGCTGAGCTGATATATTCGAGGTACCTCGGCTTTTCTGGGCACAACAAATCACAGCTTATCTAATAGGTACAAGGTTGTAGCTTACTGCACAAGAGTTGGGCATTTGCCATGATGTGGCTTGGGTGTGTCATTGTATTATCAGTGTGCTAAGGGATACTGAGAATGATCTTCAGATCTTAAGTGTTTTGGAGAATTACACTGTATTGAATGACAACACTACCCACTTGATACTTTCACTCCATTGTAAGTTGCTGAACCTTCTGTAACTCACTCTTTACATGTCCAAATTATTTTTGCTTGAAGACACTTGTTGCCAGAAAAATAAATTTACAACTCTTTGAATGTTACGGTGAGCGTGACCTGCAAAGATTTAGAATCATCAGAAAATTGCACATTTACACTTGCGTGTGCAGTTTGAATATTTGTCTTAGTACCAATTTGGCTACTTAATAATCAGTGCTTGATATTGCAATACTGTTTATTGAAAAATTTATTAGTTTCTCTGTACATCTTCTCTATTCAGGCACTAACCCCTTGCATCTCTCTTAACATGGAGTTGTTCTGCATTTCCTATTTATATATTTGCTCTGTATGTAATTAATTTTCAATGACGTCTTAATTGTATAACCTCTATCTTTTTTCTGAATTTAATATCCCTTTTCTTAAGTTTTTATACTGTTGTCATTCTCATAATTTTATCTTCACATATAATTTTTCTATATGTAGCCACACATTTCCTTCTATTCCTGCTTTACGTTATCTTCATTTAGATAGTTTAATTTTATCACAGTAGTTTGTCCTATTTGTTTGTGTTATCTTGCTAGTAAAAGAGTTTTTACAGTTGATGTTTATTGTCTGGACCCCAAGACCAAGTTTGGACACTGTGATGGAGTATTGTAGGATATACAATATACAAAATTTAAATTAAAGTACAGTAAAGAACAGGTTATGTGCCTCTGAAAGCATCCCTACCTGGCCTTCTGGTATTGAAAAGCACTGAAAATTATAAAAAAAATCAGGTTTTTCCCATACTCATTCAGTGAATCTAGTATTGCTATTTATAATTCATTTATAATTAATTCTCATTTTAGAAAGTGATGCCTTTAAAGACAATTTTATAATTTAAGGAGCTTGATTTCCATTAAATTTGTCTTGTGCTAGGAAATATTTTCAGAGAATGTCTGAACTACAGAGCTGCTAAGAGCTCAAAAAATTGTCTATGATTTTCAGTTCTTGGTTGGTTGCTAGTGCTGTTCCAAAGATTAAAATTGGATGTTTAACATGTGTGGTCCTAATGGAAGGAAGTAAGACCCCAATGCCTTACTTCCTTCTGTGATCTATACCACAGGCTGTGCCCACAGCAGGTGTTTCTCCAGAAGGCTCTATCACCACATAAGCCTTTCACTCTTTCAAGTTCTCTAACCCTTCCCACTACCTTTTCTTTCATATATTGCTACATCTACTGCCTGGCCACTGTAGTAGTGGTTTGTGTGTGATAGTATTCCACCTTGGCAGCACTCTTCTGAAGGGTATAGTTTCTTGTATAATCTTACTGCTGTACAGTACTTAGAAATTTAAAAGTCTGCTGGCCAGCATCGTCTATAGTCTGCTTCTTTAAGAATCGGAAACTTTAGCAATGGATAATTTCTTTTGTATGTCTGGCAAAGGTGTATATTGCTACCTTCAATTACCAATTTGCTGAGCATTTCTGAAATAAAACTCTTAGTGTGATGCTTCAAATTCATTCTTCATGCAAGCTCAACCATTTTTGGGTGTGATAATATACAAATTATTTTCACAGTACCATTATGGTTTATTGTAATGGTATTCAGTCATTAAGGGGTGTGGTTCTGGCCTTGGTTACCGGTAGGCCAAGCAGAACTGCATCTGAAGCAGATGATGAGTCACAATAACATAGCTGAAGATATGACCAAACCACACATCAGAAAATGAAGAAATGATGACATTTCAAGCATCCTGGACCACTATCAAGTCATGTAGTGCAGAACATCCTACATCTGTGACCCATTTGAATGGAGCAATCTCACCTTGTTTCATTAACGTCAATGCTGGGTTTTTCACTAAGAGGAGGATTTGTTCTCAAAAAGATTCATCTTGGAGTCAGAGTTGTAGGGTTTTGGAAAAACAAGCAAAGGATTTATAAGGATCTTGAGGTTATCTTGAGATGGGTTTGGAGCTTAGCAACCCCGTGGCCGATCCTCGATCTGGCCTCCTTTTTGTTGCACACCCCCAGGAAGCAGCCCGTAGCAGCTGTCTAACTTCCAGGTACCTATTTACTGCTAGGTGATCAGGCGCAGCAGGGTGAAAGAATTTCTGCCCCATTTCTTTCCACCTCCACCGGGGATCGAACCTGAAACCTCAGGACTACGAATCCGAAGTGCTGTCCACTCAGCTGTCAGGATGAACACACACAAGTTCTTTGCAGATAAGATAACATTAAGACCTTTTCTCAGAATTAACCACTTGTTTGAATTTGACCTCTTTATTGTCATGTCAAGAGTTCAGAAAGCAGTACAGTACAGTATATAGTAAGCCACAGTACGAAATTATATATTTAAAACCTAAAACTAATAATATGTACTGTATATAAAAGTCTCGGCAAAATATTGAAAAAGGCTGTAAACTTAAATATTGCATTTATTGCTAGCATTTTAATGTTGGAAAATTATGTTTGTAAAGACCATTGGATACATTCTTGATTGTACATCAGTACTTGGTGCCTTCATTGTAATCTTTTTCTTGATAGTGGTTGTATGGGCTCCATTTCCTTATTTCTAAACTATATATGCAAATCTAACCCTCTTTATGATTTTGTTATGAGGCTATTATATTTGGTAATGGCAATTCAGAATGTAACTTACTTTGTCCTGTTAAATGTTTTGGAATTTATTTTCAGGAAACTAATTCATTAAATCCAGAACCCTCCTGATCTTAACTATTGTAGATACCGTATATTGTAAACTTTTCTGCTTCCCTTATACATGCTTGCCAGAACTAGGCCCATCTTTCACATGATGAGGCATACAAAGTTATGTGTATAAAAGTAACTGTACAATATAAATCTGTAACTGTAAATCAATATAATCTGATTTCTCTCCAGAGGATCATGGGATTCTTTGCAAAATTTTGAAGTATTAAACAGTATAGCATTTGTCAAGAATATGCTTCATTTTACTAAGCATATTGCTAGGCATTTACATTCTACTTGTATTTTTTTTCCTTATCCAAACTTCAGGACACAGGGAACTCTCAATTTTTATCAGTTTTATTTATCTTTTTAAAGGTTATAATTTTAATTCTCCATTTTTATAGCCAAGTTCTTATGTACCATAACTTGACATTTTCTCTTACAATAAGACTGCCAAATCACTGGGCATCAATAGTCAGAGCTATTGTTTTGGAAAGAATGACTTTTGTGAAGCACATTATACTATACATACAGTGGAACCTCGAGTGATGAGCGCCTCAATCTACGAGCATTTTGAATAACGAGCTCGCCACTTGGCGAAAATTTTCCTCGATTGACGAGCTTTCGCTTGATTAACGAGGAAAGCACATGGTGCTTCCTAGCGTTTCCACTGGTTCTTGCTAAATTCTCGGACACCTCCGACAATGCAAATAACTGTTTTTGGTGTTTTAAAGATGCTAATGATGCTGGGAATGTAAGGGGGTGACTGCTGTAATGTTGCAAAGCATTAATTTTTGTTTTTAGACAAAATTAGAAAAAAGTGAAAAAATTTGAAAAAAGAACAAATGTCAAAAAGGTTCGTTCATTGAATGTCAGGTAGGCTGCAACATTAAAAAAAAATGAAAAATAAAAAAATTGAAAGAATTTGAAAAAAAAAATCATAAAGGTTCGTTCAGTGATTGTCAGGTAGGCAGCTCCATTTTGTATAAAAAAAAAAATTAAAAAATTGAACAAATTTGAAAGAAGGAAAAATGTCATAAAGGTTCTTTCAGTATATGCCAGGTAGGCTGCTCCATTATTAATAAAAAAATGTCATAAAGATTTGTTCAGTGTACTGTATGTCAGGTTGGCTGCTGTATTATTTAAAAAATCAAATATATTGATGTTTTTTGTCGGTAGAACGGATTAATTTTATTTCCATTATTTTAAATGGGGGAATTTGTTTTGAAAGACAAGCGTTTCACATGACGAGCTCGGGTGCCGGAACGGATTAAATTCATTAATCGAGGTTTCACTGTATGTTTTATTTGTACGAGGATGTCCTCTAACTCAATTTTACATTGTAGATATACTGTACTGTACCAACATCAGGCACATAGAAGTTGTTAGAGATAGATAGTTTAGCTCACATAAAGATTCCACTTTCTATTTAGCTTGATGGATTTGTCCATTAACATAGGTTTCCAAATTTGGTCTTGGAAAAGACAAATGGTATTAATCACAGTCAAAGCTGATCTTGCTTGAGGAAACGTTTCCTACATGTCGAGCTGCTTTTCTTATTTTTGTGCATCTCAATTGACTCCTCGTCTTTGTATGGGTGATCGGTAGTGAATGTCTGGAAGCTGTAAAATATTTATTATGCTTAGTTCAGAATTAATTAGCAATGCCTAACTAACAAGGCAAAATTATAACTTTCCGTGAACAAAGCATTATTGGTCATGTGCATCACGGAAGGTGTCAAATTTATGTAGAAAGGTAATACAGTGCTGTACAGTAGTATTGTCATATATTATGGAGCATGAATTTCCCACTTCAGTGTGCAGTATGTTTCGACTTCATATTATACACTACTCTAATACAGTACTTCTAAAATATTCCTATCCTGTGTACAGTTTAATAATGTCATTAATAAATCAATCTTTTGAATTGAAAAAAATATCATTCTAAACATGTTTTTCTGCTTCAATGATTCTACATTTTTTCCATTGTATATAATACTAATTATTTCTCTCTTTTTATTTTGTTTAACTTTTGTTTGTGGCACTAGCTGTCTATATCTCATAAACATTGGAAAAGTACCCAAGTTGTTTTTTCAGATTGCCGCTGTGTGAAGCGTGTTTCATATTCCGCCAGATGGCATCTCTGGAAGACCAATACCAGAAAGCTTGGCAGCTCTATCAAGAAGAGAGTCATCATGACCCTGACAGGGAGCCCTATAAATCTAAATATGCAGCAAGAGAAATATTTGAAGAATTAAAATCACGGCTCAGTAAACAATTAGATGAAGATGATGTGGATGATAGTGAGGGTGCATTTAGCGAAGAGGGTGTGGATGGTGTGGGTTTGACTAGGGCCAGGATGGCTGCCGTTGTATATCATCTAGGAGTCATCGCAGTTGATACTGAAGAATTTTCAACGGGTGAGGAGCACCTAAATAAAGCATTAGTCATTATTGGAGATGAGTGTGGTATTTCATCGGGAGTTTCATCAGTTACTGTTGGGGATGCGGAGGTTGCCGCAGCTGCACTTCTTGGTACTGAGGAGAGCTTGTCAGAAAGCAGTGAAACCTCTTCCATCAGTCCTACTGTTATAGCTCCTGCTACTGTTGCACTTGCAATAAGCTGTCACAACCAGCTTGGAATCTTGTGGTCACACCGGGCAAATTTTATGACAGCTAAACGTCATCTTGATCGAGCCAATAAGCTATATGAAGAGTACCAGAAGCAGTGTACTAAACCTCCAAGAACTATTAATAGTTTGTTTTCTTCTAATGAAAAGGAGAATAGTGGTGATGACATTAGTGGTTTAGACACACTAGAAAAGCTACACACGCTCACCTTCTACTTCCTTGCTCAGGTCAGTGACATGAATAGGCTCATATTTGTGGCTACATTTAATATTTAACTATTTGTCAAACTTGACATTTAATTATGCAGTTTCTTGCACAGTGAGATTACCGCTTTTAACATGGAGACTTCAGATTTAAAATTAGACCACTCTTTGTATACTAGAACATTTTGTTGCTACATATTATTATATTTATAGCCTCATAGTTTGTATTACATGAGTGCACATTAACCTTTTGCAACTTATTTAATATAAAATTTGTTTCATGCATAAAGATTGCAATAAATGCATTACTTAGTCATGAGTAAAACTGAACTTGCTTATTAATAAATTAAGTTTTTTGATTTTCCTTAGTGAAAAAGTAGAGCAGCTTGTATGCATTTTAATCCTGGAAAATACTAACATAAAAGCTAGCATATTTGTGAGATGGTAACACTAAAAGCATTACCCACAGATTTATGGTCATATTGGTGCTCCGGAGAAGTCTGCGTGGTACTGCCACTCCACTCTACAGCGACAGCTGGCCAGCAAAGACTATGACCCAATTGATTGGTCCATCAATGCTGCTAATTTATCTCAGTTTTACCAGGGAAAAGAACAATTTAGGTGAGAAGAATTGAGAATCTGAAAAGAAGATATTTTCATTTATACTTTCTGAGTAATAAAGACAATAAATCATATCTTTAGAATTAAGAATCTGAGCATTAATATTTTGCATCATGCTTGATTTGTTGAGGAAAAAGGGAGTGAAGGAAGGATGAAGGGAGAGAAGAGGAGGGATTAAGAAAAGTGAGGGAGGGAGAGAGATATTCCTTCCCTCCTGGTGGTGGTGAGATCAAGTGGGAGCTTGAATGGCTGCATGTAGGGTCACGAAGAGCTAACCATTAGCAGGCATATGTCGGATGTCTCAGGGGTCTGTTACCTTGGTTTTGAGAACAGACTCTTTTGAATATCTGTCATCCTGGGTGGATGTATCATCATCCAGTAACTTCCAAGCACCGTTTATTAACTTGTAAGGGGTATCTTACAAGATCTTATGTCCTGTGTTATTGTCACTTTATTTTCTTGCCTAACTATCAGTTGATCAAGTTAATGTGAGGTAGATTAAAATACCTCTGGAAGTGGCAGATTAATATACCTCTGGAAGTGGTTGAATAACTTTCTCTAAATGTTACTTTTTACAAGCTCAAACCATATTTTTGTTATCATTAAGGGTACTGAAGAAAATGAAGGTTATTGTACAATAGATAGCATGTATATTACTTCTTGGATCAACAGTTAGGTTGAAGGTTCAAGAATAAGGTAATGAGTGTTGCCAACAAATGATGAGATGCCACACAGTCATCCAATTGAGAGGAAAGGTCATAATGTCTATATTTTACATGTGAATAGTGGCAATTTCTCTCTATGGAATTAACTATTACTAAAGATATGAATTTTTCCCTACTAAGCATGAAGCTGAAGACAGCCATCAAAATGAATGTTGTAGATCACTATAGCAAAGGTCCTTGAAGTATGAAAATGCTCACCCACCTACACAACATGTGACAAAGGACACTATCCAAAGGCTAAGCTAACAGGTTATTGTGCTTCCACTATACAATCATGATCTGTCGCCCAGCAACATTCATCTGTTTGGCTTGCATCAAGAATCATTTTGTGAATGCCAGTTCCATTTTGGATTGGCAGCACTCAGGTTTTGAGATGCAGATGCAGGTATAATATGTGTCCACTAATAGCAGTATGATTTACATTTGATAAAAGTGGTTCCCAAATTGTTGTGTCCGAGTTTGATTACAATTACTGTTATTATTGTCACAAATACTACCAAAACCATTATTCAACCCTTCCTCTTCCATTTTCTTCCCTCTCTTCTTCCTCCTCCATTTCTGTTGTTCCTCCCTTTCTCTGTACCTTCCTCCTGTTCCTCATCTCTTACTGACTACTCTTCTCCCCTCCTCTCTCTTATTTACCATCCATAATTTGTTGTACTATACTTTCAGAGTTGCCCGGCATCTGTTAGCATCTGCATCTAAGGTACTCTCAGGACATGAAGCTGAGGTTGACACTCCACAGGAGGACGCACACGATGCTGCTCGCAGGTAATTGTAATTATAACATTTTTGAGGTAAGAATAATGGAGAAATTATTTACCAACTATTGATGAGACTGCTGTGGTAACTGGAGGAAAACATGATGAAGTAGCACACACTATTATGGCATATAACGTGCTTGAAAATTTGTCGTGTGTAAGCACATTATTCTCATCACCAAAGACTTTAGTTCACCTAAAAGGATGAGTGCATTAGTATGCGAGTTGAACAGAAAGACTAAGTGATGTCCTTACAACAGTTAGTTCACAAATTCCCTACAGGCACACCTTATGCTATTGAACTAGCACATGCTAACAGTAAAAGCTTGAGTGCTTGTTGTAAGCACTCACTCAGAAGTGTGTGTGTGTAGTCTAAATTCTCTTAAGTCACGTGTTATGACAGAGGCTGTTAAAGTGCTTAAGTCACCATTCACTATTCAAACACTTCAGTATTATTCATGTTCTTGTTTATCACACTTAAATAATTACATTAACAAAATACTGTACACTGAGTGGCATTGCATTGAAAGTGAAACTGAAGAAAAGCTATTAAAGGGGGAAAGATGCCCATATTTACTAGTACCAAAGCAGCATTTTATGAGTAGCCAAAGCCAATCAGTCTACTAGAGGTACTGTATTCTTATACAATATCACATACTGGATACTTCATTACAGGCACGAGAAATATCGGCAGTGTAAAGCTGATGTAGCACGCTGCTGGGGACGATACTGTCTGGTGCTTCTCCAAGTGTCATGTGATCGTGCCATCCCAGATGACCTGCCTGAACAACAGTCACAGGAAGAATGCCAACCACAAGAGGAAATATTAGATAAACAGGTAACATTTTATGAGAGTTCATGTCGTATATAGTACTTAACATTGAGTTTAGGAAAGTGTTCATAGTAGGAAACTAGTTTTGAAATTATTTACTCTTTACTAGCTTTATTATTTCCATCTTGTTGTTATGTTTTTAAAGGCTATAATATTTTAGTGTTTCTATTATCTTTAGCCATTTTTTCCTATACTGTTTTGAATTTCATATTCTATCCACCTGTATACAGATAGCCATTTAACCCTTTAACCTTTAACACTGCTTCAATTGCTTATACTGTATATGACTTTTTCAACATTTAATTTGTTAACTATTTTCAATGTGCGATTCAGGGGTTATAGAAATTATGTTAAGACCTAGCCATCATAGATAACAAAAAAACAGCATTGAATGTAATGAAATGCCATTTTCTGGGTAGAGCCCCAAAGGCTCCAGGGAGCCTCCGGGGCTCCCCCACAGAAAAGATGGTTTCTTATAGATAAGTATACAGTATTGTATTTATATGCAAAGGTAAAAAATCTACCTTGGTGTTGGCCACTTGAAATATGGATATCGATCAACATTTTGTATGAGTTGTCAATCAAGATCTTATGAAATTTTAAGCTTCACTTCCATCACTCCAGATCAATGTTCACTACATATAGTAATAGACATATTTTCAGTAATGCTCATTACTTCTGTAATATCATCCCTGATAATAATTTCTTCTGCAACTTTAATCTATTTATATACAGTAATTGATATATTTTGTGGTGGGCCTATTGTTCACTTTTGTTTAGAGCCAGTTTTCTCTCTGCCTTCCCTGCCCATCCCACATCACCCTATCCTACCATCCATCATCACCACTGGTAAGTCAGAACAATGTCACAATAACGACAGTAACACACCATTAATATGCCTTTACCACGCCAATACCTCCTCAGTATCAAAACACCAGTACACCATGTTGCCACTTTATACTCCCTTTACTCATTCTATTCTCTATAATCATGACTTACCTGTACTCATTATATCTACTGTACTTATTACACCACGGTTCATTTCCTGTGATATGCTTGCCTAGGGATACATTTCTTTATCTCTTATTATATCTATTCATTTGTTGTCTTAAGGTGTATTGTGTCAAAACTGTATGCATATAGTATGCTGGGCAAAGTACAGCATTGTTATTTTTCTTTGTAATAAAACACATTGTCTTGGAACTTGCAATATGTGGCTTGGCTCTGTGCAAGGTCTCCTAGAATGTATGTCTATATAAAATCAAGAACCAGCTGTATTTAGGACTAATATTTTACACTAAAACAACTTTGTTTTTCTTGCTGAACAGTTACAGTTTGTGCAACTAGAAGTCAGTGACTTGGAGTCTGAAGTGGCTGCATCCCCAGGAGAGAACTTCGATGAAGCCAGGCCCGTGTTTTTGGCAGGCCTGCGGTGGCTGACCACTGCCCGGGAATTCTATACTCTTGAGGACTATGCTGGTGACTATGTCAGCATTGTACAAGAGATGAGCCACTTATACAAGGCATTAGCGTTTTTTGAACCTTCTGAGGAGAGGTAATATTATAAGTTACAATTTTAGAATCCAAATATTGAAACCATTGTAATTCTAATTAGCATGTGTGTGAAGTTATTCAAACTGATGAGATAATATAAGCAAAGGAGGCTTGCTTTGTTACAGTGAGGGTGAGGGAGTAGGTTATAGCCTGTTCTCACAGTAGAGATGGGAGGGAAGTTGGCATGTTCCATCAGAGTGATGATATGTAGGAGAGAGAGGAAATATGACCTATTACATTACAGTGAAGGTAGGGGAAGTGTGGTCTGTTCTGTCACTGGGTCTACCTATTGATGATTTCAAGAGTCAATGTCCCGGTGGCCCTCATCTCTGACCAGGCCTCCTGGTTGCTGATCTGATCAACCAGGCTGTTCAATGCAGCTGCTCGCAGCCTTATATAAGAGTCACAGCCTGGTTGATAAGGTATCCTTTGAAGGTTCTTTTTAATTAAGTTCTTTCTTGAACATTGTGAGAAGTCGGCCAGTTATGCCCAGAATATGTAGGGGAGGAAGTGTTGAAAAGTCTTGGCCTTTGATGTAGATTGAGTTCTCTCTCAGCATGCCTATTGCATGTCTGCTTTTCAATGCGGCTATTTTGCACATCCTGCCATGCCTTCTGGTCTCGTATGGTGTTATTTCTGTATGCAGATTTGGATCCAGTCCTCCTAATATTTTCCAAGTGTAAATTAGGTGGAAGTATTCCTCATTCCTTTCCAAGTGAGAGTTTGGTAAACTACGACGTGTTCCATCTGTCTGCGAGGGTTGGGAGGTACAGTATTTGGCCTCGGTGGGTATGGGTGAGGAGGGGAAAAAGGGTTATCACCTTTTCAATAACATTTACTTGGAAGGAGAATACAGTTGATAATTGTTAAGCAGACAATTAATAATAGCCATCACATTTTCTCTAATAATAACTATTTTGCATAATTGAAATTTATACTCTGTTTTGTAGGCTAAATATTAGGGGACAGTATGAATAGAGGGGCAAAAAGATATTCAAATATTGTAACAAGAATAAACCTTTGTGGAATTGATCCAATAAATCTGTGAACAATATATCTTCACTTAAGGTCATCACCTTACTACCAAAATAAAATAACATTTGCATGAAAGTCTACCTCAAAATATTTGCTAGCTTTTGTAAAGTACGTTTAAAGTTTTTTAAAATTATTTACCATTAATGTTTGGAAAAACCATAATGGATAATGTAGTGTGACTGTGTGTTAAGTTGTTCTGTTACTCTAAGGTAATCATTATTACATATTTGTTTTGTGCAGGCGGTGCAAGATGCACAAGCGGCGAGTTGACTTATTGACTGGTCTTATACAAGAACTTAATCCACAGTATTATTTGCATGTAAGTATACTGTACTGTATTGCTTAATTTTTTTTTTTTTAATTTTTAGCTTTAAGTGTTTTATTTAATATGATATGATTAGGGTTCTAGAATTTAAGTTTAACCCCTGGGAGGCGTTTGCAATTATAGCCTGCAATACACCCAGGTGCAAGAATTTTTTTTTTGTCTTATTATAGTGTTCATTTGTGTTCCCTGATCACGGGAAAAGTAAAAAAAAAAAAATCGTAGGTGAGACATTTTGGTTGCAATAGGGCGAGGAAGTCTGGCAAAATTAAGGCGCTGACATAGTAAGCGTCCTGCACTTGTCTTCTTCACCCACACTATCAGGCGGGAAAAATTTAAGCAACCAACTCGAGCTCAACACCACGTTGAGTTGCTATGGCTAACATTACAGAAAAGCAGAGAATTTGGTGAAAACCTAATAACAGGTTCCAGGGTTCCAGGAAAAATATAAATTGTGACTGAAAAATAACAAAGATTTAACATTTCTCACTTTAGGGATAATTTCTCTGTAATCAAATTTCTTCCAACTAATTGATCCATTTATGTCAGCCATTATACTTTAATTCCAGAATTTGCATATCATGACAACACAGAAATTTTATTTTTACAGCTGTGTCGTCAAATTAACTATGAGATAGCCGAGACCTACTCGGCTATGATGGATAACAAGCTGTCACTGGTGGAGAGTGCAGGTAGTGAGGTCACTCCTCCACAAGCTAAGAAGATCAACACCTTGGCCACATCCAGCATACAGTACTTCCTCCACTATCTTGACTCTCTCAAAGATACAAGGTGAGCAAATACTATTTATTTTCTTATGAAGAAAATTATACCAGACTTGGTCATCAGTACCATTAGCAGTCTAACCTATAGGCATCAGGTTTCTGCAGGATAACCTATCAATAAATCTACTCTCTTGCTCACTTATTCATGTGTCCAGTTGTGTTATATTGATGTGTTATAACTAGCTAAGAATATATGATGTTAGCCAGTAAAGGATGAACATTGAATATCTTTTGATAATTACTTTTGTATTTTTTACTGTTGTAAAATTTAATTACATTGTACTTTGTTAAACTTAGAATTTGTTTACCTGTTTTTCCATATTGTGAGCATGTCATTGTTTTAAGATCATGTCTAGCAGATCATGTTTGAAAGTTTGACAACGCTTGAGAAATGTTGAGTCCACTAATCTTATGGCAATAAGTAGTTCATTCTTGTTAACTATTCAGCAAGGTAAATTTCTTTTAGAACTTTGATTTCAAGATGTTTGTCTCCTGATTTTGTGTGTGTTTCCAGTACTGGAGAGCAGCCAACAGTGTACACAGAAGACTCTGTTCGTCCAGCTTTGGTTGCTTGGTTTCATCTGGGGCGTCTTTGGTCAAAGCTCATTGCTGCTAGTCAGCAAACCAAGCTACAAAATTTATCTCAGTCTCTTCAGAACTATAAGGTACAGTATTGTGATGTGTGTTATATGTGTGTATCTTTTCTGGAAGTGTTTCCCTCAGTAGCTCCCTGCAATAAGTTCTGCTACTGCCATGACTTAGGAAGATGTCTCAGGCCACTAGGCCCACTGATTTCCAGGTCTTGTGAATCGGCAAAAACCCAAAACTGAGAAAACTTAATCTTAGAATATATGCACAACAAAACAAAGAAATACTTACAGAAAAGTTGGAACTCTGAGGCAATATGCAAACTGTAGAATTGTCTTGGATTTTGGTTGATCTCCGATCCCCTAGCTGTTCCCCCCCTCACCTCATAGAGTCAGATCCTGGCCCTGGCTTCTGGTAGATATGGGTAGGTCTCACAGGTCTGTTGTATCTTCCTAAGGCATGGCAGTACTAGTGCTTAGCACGGTAAGCTACTGAGAAGCCTACCAGAAATGAACATTTCATTACATTAAATGATTGATTTTTAAAATGTATTTAATTTTGTATTAGGTTCTTAAACTGCTTCTATAAGGCAGTGTACCTATTCATCAGTGAATCATAGTACAGTTGGCTTCATGCTGCATACTATTTTTATTCACTAACATATAAGGGAGGGTAATTTTTTACATTTAAGTGTAAAGTGATATAACAGTGCCTTCGTACATATTAAAATACTGTATTCAGATTGTATTTCCAGTCATCTTTGGAGATTTTGTGTAAATTCAATCCTTTCTCATTTTATTAGTCATTAAAAAGTTCTAAGAATAAAGTCTGATTTGATCTTGAAAGCTTAATCTCCTTAGGCTTTAGCTTTCTTGATGCTTGGCACATCTGTTCCCAAACATGTAGCTGGCAGTTGAGTAAAATTTATATATATTGCTTCTGAACGTTTCTTATTTGCTTAGAGTTGAACATCCAAAGTGGTTGGGGCCAAGACCAATATAAATTAGTATTTGTTTAGATTTTAAATACCTGTTACCCTTTTTAATCCCAAATGCTTGCCTAACATATGGCATAACTTAACCAATTATCTTTTATTCATTCACTCTCTATTTGTTTCTTAACGTGATTTACAGTGTTAGTAAGCTCTGGTGTGCAATATTCCAGTTTATTAGGAAAGAGCAATCAAGCTGCAAAAATAAATTGCTTATTTAGTGATATACAATGATATTAAGACCAGTGGTAACACCATGGAAGAGAAGCTAGATATCAGAAGAGGAAATTATGGGAAGCCATGGGAAGTTGATTGAGAGGATAGTATGAGATCAAGAATTGGGAGAGAAATTGAGCTGTATGTAACGAATAATGTGAGAGAAGAGGTGATAAGGACGGGTTCAACACGGCGTGCTGGGTAGTTATGGAAAGACAAGCAAGACATGAAGCTAGTTCAAAAGATGCCCCAAACTGAGAGCATGTTAAAGGTTTCTGCTAATATATAATGAATCCACTAAGTTTAGGAGTGAAGATGATACAAAAATTGAAAAAAAGGATTGTTGAAAATAGTAAGGCAGAACCCACTCAGTGGCTCATTATATTTAAATGAAAATTATTGCCCTGTTCTTTGTGATAAAGGTCATGCAGTACTTTAGATATAATTATTGTAACAATTAATGCCTTGTACATAATATAATTTGACATTGAAAAATATTATATTTCAGAGACTAGTAGAGTACTGTGATAAGAATCCCGAGTGTCAGTCTGTAATGGCTCAGGAACTAGCTGTGTGCCGGGAAATGGTCCAGCTCTTGCCACTCAAGATGGAGCAGATCCGGGCATTAACTAGGTAATATAACAAAGTAAAATTAGCTAATTTTCATCCCAAATTTTTAACATTTAGATTAACAAACTGAAATTTGGGGCAATTTATCAAGTGTGATAATCTTGAAACTTTTAAATACTAAGTATAATGTACTGCCCCGTTCTGTAATCTTTGTTTAAAGAAAGCTTTGCTCTTTTCTGGAGGAGCCCCAGTGACTTCCTGAAGCTATATATCTTGCTGAGATTGTTCCATGCTAAAAGGTTTCATCAGTCACAGAAGTTGTGTTTGGCCTACTGGGAACCAGAGGCAGAATCTGGCCTCCCCTCACACAGGTGCAGGGAGTGAGTGGCAGTTTGCCATCCCACTGGGAAAGCTTCCAGAAAGTCGGCAAAGCTTTACAGAAAATTGAAGGATTCACAGAAAACAAAGCTTCAAAAACTGTCAAAGAATTTTACATACAATTCTCAAGGAACAAGGGATTCACTCAAATAAGCTTGAAACATGTTAGTGCTGATCACCTCCACCAGGTGACCCAGCCTCTGCCTGCAGCTAGTTCCTGTAGTCGGTTCTGTTGCTGGTGGAAGGTTCTACCAGTTGTTCCCCAGTCTGCCAGTCATGGGCAAGCCTATCTTCTTCAAGCTAAGTGTCAGCCATCCTTGGACTATGTTAATTTGGTTCTGTATTGTTCTTTGATTTAATATGAACTTCATATGATATGTTTTATCTCCGGCTTGTTGTGCAGGGTTGCATATTGTTGCATTTTGGGCTGCATGTAGTCTGATTTCTTCCTTGTGTACCCACTATTGCTGCCCCCTGCACTGACAGAGTTATATTCTCTAGTATTTTTGGGAGTTTGCCCCTGAGAGGCCTGGCCACCAGGATGAATTGGGAAGCCCTAGTGACTTCCCAATTCCCTCCCTCTATCCTTTCTAGGTTCCTTGGTGAGTTGTACATCAGCTCCAGAACTGTCCAGAGAAGTTGGATGCAGGCACGGATCATGCTGTCTTATGATAATGATCGGTATTAACACGTTTTGGTCTAGTTTGAGTGAATTCCCTCGTTCTGTGTGAAACATTTGTGCAGTTGTTTGATGGATTTTGTGGCTTTATTTTCTCTGAACCCTCTAGTTGTTTGTAAAGCTTTGCTGAGTTTCTATTTTTTTCCCATTGGAGTGGCAAATTGTTACTCATTCCCTGCACCTCTGTGAGGAGACAGGTTCTAGCTCCAGTTTCCGGTAGGCCAAACAGAACTTTTGTGACCAATTTGACCTTTTAGCATGGAGCAATCTCAGCAACATAGCTTCAGGGAACCAAGAGGCTCTACCAGAAAGAGGCATTTCATTACGTTCAATGTTAGGTTTATGAAATAAAGCCTTGGGTAGCGGAACTGTATCTGGCTTAGAAAAATGTTTTATAATTAAATAAGAATTAGCTATACTCTAATGTAATTAATGTTTCTTGTGGCATTTATTTGTATATGATCTTCCCTAAACTTAGAGAACTTTTGCATTATTGAGATGTTTGTGATTAAGGAAATTATACACAGGAAACTGCACAGTTTAGCTGTGTCGACTGCCTTGAGTATATCAGCTCTTTCAATCCGATCTACCTAGTCTGGTGATGAAGGATTTATTAAAATCGTGAAATAGTGTCCACCAAAAATAAGATAAAATTGCAAATGACAGAGTTGTATGAAAATAATATATTTTTGTTGTGTGTGTGCCTTGGTGAAGTGATTAGTGTTACTGATTGCCGATGTATTTGTTTCAGTTAAACCCCCATTGCATGGGCATCATATTTAATGGGATGGATGGATTCTTATTTTACTTAAGTAATGACTACCAAACTACTATGACAAGCTTAGCTTTCTGTCAGGCATAAGTAATTTGAACTCTTCTGAGACGTATGGGTACCTTGATCTAACGTCAAAGGTGTGGTTACTTAGATTTACCCCAAGAGGTGTGGGTATCATGATCTCCAGATGTGTTCATATCATGATCTCCTGAGGTGTGGGTGCCGTGATTCATTCCAAGAGGTGTGGGTACTGTGATCTCTAAATGTTTTAGTATTATGATCTCCAGAGGTGTGGGTACCATGATTTCCAGAGGTGTGGGTACCATGATTTATTCCAAGATATGTGGGTACCATGATTTATTCCAAGAGATGTGGGTACAGTGATCTCCAGAAGTGTGGTACCATGCTCTCCAGAGGTGAGGGTACCATGTTCTCCAGAGGTGAGGGTACCATGCTCTCCAGAGGTGAGAGTACCATGCTCTCCAGAGGTGTGGGTACTGTGATCTCCAGAGGTGCAGTTACTATGACCTCCAGAGGTGCAAATACTATGATCTCCAAAGGTATGGGTACCCTGCTCTCCAAAGGTGTGGGAACTGCGATCTCCAGAGGTGCAGTACCGTAATCTTCAGAGGTGTGGGGACCGTAATCTCCGGAGGTGCAGGTACCGTAATCTACAGAGGTGTGGGTACCGTAATCTCCAGAGGTGTGGGTACCGTGATCTCCAGAGGTGTGGGTTTGTGACCCTTGCTAACTACCAGTAAGTTTGGTATTTGGCAGAGGTGTTAATACTGTAAATCCTTTGTGATTAGTTGTTAATCAGGCAGATGTTACTGTTGCTAATCTAAGTTTATATTTTATGTAATAGATTCTTAAACCCCAGTGTACACAGCAGTGATATTAACTATATAAATTGTTTTTATTTTTGTTGTTATGCATTAATAATCTTTAGTTACTGTATGACAGAGAATATCCTGTATTACATGTGCTTGGCCAGACTGTCTTGAAATTGCAAGACTGTCGCAGTAACTGGAAGTCTGTCGTAAGGAAAATCTCCTAGCAAGAATTTATTTATTTATTTTTTTATTAAAGCGGACTGTATATTCATAGCTGTCCTGCTAAGAGCCTCCCTTCATAACTTGGGGGGTTTAATTACATAGCCGACCAAATCGAAATTAATTGATTGGTAGAAATTTGCTGCTAATGGTTAGTCAACAAAATGGTTAGTAATAAGTAAATAAGTAATTAAGAATCGGAATAAGAATAAGCTAGTCCCCTTCTGAGGTGGAGGGTGGAAGAAGGAATGCTGTGTGTGAGACACAGGCCCACAGTATAAGATTATATTCCAATGTAAACACTTAAATTTAACACACAAAACACTCGCATATTCATCTTGTACATATGAAACTCCAAAGGGGGATTACTCAGTTTTAAACAGAATACCCAGTCATGTGTAAAAACTTATAAAATAAAACATAAAATGAATATGTATAAAATGTATCATTACATCACATGTATTATATTGATATTATACTGATGTAACTTTAGTCTGTGTTGTTTTTATATAGCTAATATGATGCAGTGTATTTTGTTTAGAAATGTGAATACATTATATAAATGATTATAGCTATTAGCTTTCAGTTAAGTTACCCTGTATGAAAGAAGTAACTTCTAAGCTTTATTTTATTTTGAAATGTTCAAATTAACATTCCTCATAAAGACAATTTAGGGTCTGAGGCATTAAATTTATAGCTAATCTTTACATATAATTCAAACATTGTGCCCATGTATCCTATATAATTTCATTTTCTTCTTGAGTAAGGATGTTATTTTACCAATCTTATTAAAGCCTTTTGTTACAAAAGTAGGAAATGGTATTTCAGTTACTGTTGCCAATGTTAAAGCATCTTAATTTAATTATTCACACTTAAAGGCAATCAACAACCATCTCCCAGGACACAATCTCATCAATCCATCACAACACAATTTACCAAGTAGTTATTTTGCTAAGGCAAATCTCACTTTGTTAAAACTGTGACCAGCTACACAGTTTGATGTGCCGCACTGGTATTTCTCCAAGGCATTTAGTAAAGTGCTACATGAAAGACTTGCCCCCTCCCTCCCCCTCTCCCAAAAAATCCATGTATATGGAGAATCACTGCCAAAACACTAGAGGGGATAAAACAAAAGCAAATACAGTAATACAGAAAGTAAAGACTTGTCATATACTGAGTAGTGCCCAAATCTGATAACAAGGCCTTCCAATCTTTGAAGCAAAAGGGCAAAGAGTGTAACACATTAGATGATATTCCTCACAAAGGCTATCAAACTCAGGACAGCAATGCTCCTCAATATGGAACTGGTAAAACATCTTTGTGAAGAATGAGTAAGATGTATCACAAGCCAGTGGTCTCATGTTCTCTCTTTGGTTTGTCTATGAAGACAGTGGTTAACAGATGAACATATAATTTGATGTCATGTTTTCTATGGAGGTACTCTCCTGTAAGATACTGTTCAGATGTTTAAAATCCCTTCTTATATCAAGAGATTATTGGAAAAATATGTGATGAACATCAAAGTTCCACATGCTAATTGCACATATGCAAAGTAGCCATCGTTAATTTCCACTAAATAACAAGACTGCGGTGGAAAGAAAATGAGTTGCCTCAGCAGGTATTGTATATATAAATAGGAAAGTTGGTGGTCAAAACAGGAAAATAGACACACACAGGAGGAAAGAAATATAAAGAATGGGAAGATAATGTTCATTAAATGGTAAATATGAATGCAGAACAAATATAACAATAACAGTGCAGTGTTACATTGTTGTGTAACTGAAGAAATGTGCAAGAGAGAGAGAGAGAGACAAAAAATTTATATATATATATATATATATATATATATATATATATATATATATATATATATATATATATATATATATATATATATATATATATATATATATGTTGTACCTAGTAGCCAGAACTCACTTTTTGGCCTACTATTCAAGGCCCGATTTGCCTAATAAGCCAAGTTTTCCTGAATTAATATATTTTTTCTAATTTTTTTCTTATAAAATGATAAAGCTACCCATTTCATTATGTATGAGGTCAATTTTTTTGATTGGAGTTAAAATTAACGTAGATATATGACCGAACCTAACCAACCCTACCTAACCTAACCTAACCTATCTTTATAGGTTAGGTTAGGTTAGGTAGCCGGAAAAGTTAGGTTAGGTTAGGTTAGGTAGTCGAAAAAGCATTAATTCATGAAAACTTGGCTTATTAGGCAAATCGGGCCTTGCATAGTAGGCTGAGAAGTGCGTTCTGGCTACTAGGTACGACATATATATATATATATATATATATATATATATATATATATATATATATATATTTTTGTTAATTTCAAATATCTCTGATTATTTCTTTAAGTTATATTAATGGGAGATGGGGTATTCAGGAGTGGAAAAGATGCTATACAAAGTCAGCAGACTAAATGTACATTTTATTAATAGGTCTGGGCATTGCACTTGTAGACAATAACAGCACTTTAGATTGTGAATGTAATAAATTATCATCACTTGTTAGGCGTTCAGTTTTTACATATAGAAGGCCTGGTCGGGGGCTGGGCCGCAGAGACGTTTAGCCCCGAAATCATCGTTAGGTACAGTAACCGCAAGGTAAGGTACTGTACTTAGCTTGATTGGCAAGTTGTGAAATTGCAATTTAGGCTTTGCCAAAATATGAAATTGGTTAAAGTGTTTGTTAAAGTCAACAAACACTTTAGCATGGTGTGGTAGGGACCAGGCATCTGCTGACCAGTGTAGTTGGTGCACTGTTTGCAATGTAGGTAACATTATAACTACGGGTGTGTATGTATTTTAAATATTAAATAAATGAATTGGCTATCAGGTTATTATGGTATGGAAGATTTGGTGTACAGGCAGTGTCTTTAGTATGTGTGACTGCATCACCCTGTGATGCAGGGACACAGTTACCACAAGGTAACTGGCGTGACTTAGAATTACTATGTTTCACAAGATAACTGATGTGGCTGTTATTAAGTACATGGTGACTGGTGTGACTGTTACTGTGCACAAGATGACTGGTGTGACTTACTGTGCACAAGATGACTGGTTTGACAGTCACAAGGTGACTGGTTGTGATGTACTGTGCACAAGGTGACTGTTACTGTGCACCCGGTGACTGGTGTGACTGCATTATTCTTCACAAGATGACTGATGTGACAATGCATTATTGTGTACAAGGTAACTGGTGTTATTTCACTGCCTACATTATCATTTGCTCTAGATTTTCATATTCAGGCATACTTCCCAGTTTTCTATAACTTTTACTTGAATATTAGTTCAGTTAGTAATGCTTTTTAATCTTATTGATAAATTTACTCTCTCCAGATGATCATCTTATTGGGTATAAACCAAATTATTTCATGATCACACAGTAAAAAATGAGGATAACAGATCATAGTATAAAATCATTGTATATATTTAATAATATACAAGATGAGACAATGGGTTATTTTATTACACATGTCAGTGATTTAGTGGTACAGTACTTGCAAAACCACTAAAACACACAGCTTTTCTAGTAACATTTTATAAAGAATGTTGATCGGCCAAAATGTTCATCTTCCTTTTCCATTTCTCTGTGGTTTTTCTGCATTATATATATATATATATATATATATATATATATATATATATATTGTGACGGTAACGCGTTGGTGTTCGGCTGTTTAAGGCTAGGGGTATGGCCTCGTCACATAGTTATAAAAAAAATAGAAAAACTGGAACTTCGTCTGTGGTAAGGTAAGGAGAAGACACACAAAACACAAGTAAACTTTAACAATGAAATTTTAATTACGTTAAATAAATCAAAACATGAAAATAATGCACAAACAAATATGTATAATAAAATCAATCAAAATAATAAGAATAATTAAATGACAAAATGAAAAGTTACGTTAAGGCAAAATAACAAGAAGTGCAATACAACAGTAAGTGGGAGGTGCTGGAATATTGGCTTAAAGCCACCACCTCTCTCAGTACACTCTAGAGTCTAGCTGGGAGGTGTGCTGGCTACGAAAGCACGGAACATTCTGAAGACTGATGTTGGGGCGACCCCAGACATCAGGTAGTATTGGGGGGCGAGTGCAGGTGCAGCCAGACCGGCGACCAATCAGCGGAGCCGTAGCGATCAACGGGTAGTTTGGTGATTTGGGTCCGAACAGGTGGCGGGCTGCATACGTTTCTGCTCACCCTTGCAAGCCTTGCTGGTGCTGTTGTCGTTGTTGGACATTTCTTCCATAGTCTTTTATATAGTTGTGAAGACGTAATTTTGGAGGGAAGAGCAGGCTCAATCTCTTGAAGGAGATTATCGTCACAATATATATATATATATATATATATATATATATATATATATATATATATATAATATAATTTTTTTTTTGACCTAAAAGGAGTACCACCTCTGGTGCAAGTGTAGGGACCCATAGCCTCAGAGAAGAAAATAAAGAGTACTCAGAAGACCTTGTGGATCCTCACTGAACACTGATATTTCCTTCTCCTACCACCCCTATTCTTTTTGTATGTGTGTATATGTATATATCTCACTTTATTTTAAAATTTCATCACACAAAAAGGGTTACAACATTGGTTACATGCAGGGTACAAGGCTACTTGTCACAGATTGTAGAGTTCCTCCAGCTCCTCAGATGGCAGACAGAAACCATGGATGCAGTGAGCATTTCCTCTCTGGATTGCCACACTAAGGCGCTGAAAGAGGAAACTGGCAGCTCTAGGGCGTCTAGTTGTTTCAATTAGCTTGGAACCTAGCTCCTTCATATATTTATGTACAGTATATATATATATATATATATATATATATATATATATATATATATATATATATATATATATATATATATATATATATATATATATATAATACAAAAATCTTGACAGTGTCAGACCACGAAGGAGGATTAAGACAGGAATTTCCTTAAGTACTTTCGTATTTAATAATACATCTTCAGATCTTCAGAAGAATAGATTTATAGTTTAGTGGGTAGGATATATAGGCAGGAAAGAGGTGAGGTGAGTTGCAGTGGCTTTCATGAGACAATGGGATATTAATAAGGTATTAATTAAATGTAAAGTATTAATAAGGAAACTAATTCAATTAATTAGCGAGATAAATGTATATCAAGTATCCTACTCAAATTGCCTTTAACTGATCAATCAAAAATGTATCTTAAATTATGCAAACTACTGCCAGCGTTTAAATTACATGATTTTGTAATTTGTATTAAAGTAGATTCAATAATGTCCCTATTGAAAATGATTTTACAATTGGTTATTGAAGAAGCCCTCTCCCAGTCAATTTGGTGAGAACTTTCTGACAAATGAATGCTTTGTTCATTCATCTTTGACGAACACTTTGCGTGGACTCACGTGACGAGTGAGCGAGCCTGGCGTCAATTAATTGATGAAGATTATGCGACCGGCTTAAATAGCCCGCCGAGCCATGCACCCCTCACTTTACAATGTAGAGAAACGCCTATTGCCTTGCGCTCGCTCTCGCTTTACACCCTTCGCCCCAAAAAATGGCATTGCACCCTTGGATACATCACAGTCATTTATCAAAGTAAAAAATCTGAAAAATGTGCACACTTGATCCCTACGTAGCTGTAAAATAGGAAAATATACATAGCTTTCATACTTTCCCCGTCAGGTAATTTTCGAAGCAAATAAAAAAATAACAAGCATGGGCAGAGCAATCATCATCTTGTGTGATAGGTCTCTCAAGAGAGGTGGTAGTCTTTGTTTGGTTCCCTGATGAGCTGTGGCCTCCCTCTCCTTATATATTTCAAGAATTTTGTCTTGTAAGTGCTAATAGGATTTTTGGTAAGGAAATTGTTTTTGGAAATTCCGAGAATGGGTAATACTTTTTAGCGTCATCGTAACATTAATGTCAAAGTACGGATTGTGCATTTTACCGTCATCGGAATACTAAGGTGAAATTATATTGGTACGATTAGAGAAGTACAGCTTTCTCTATAAAAATATATATATTTTAATCCCTGAAAACTTTCTGTATTACTTTGTTGTATTTTATTTACATGATTTATATTGTTCAAATATTTAGCAAGCCTTGAAAGGTATTTTGATAATTAAATTATCATTAAGTTGAATATTTTTGGAGGTAGTATATTGTCAATGTCTTGTAACCAAAGATTAATATAGTATGTTATTGAGAAGAATGTTTTGTGTATCCTTTCAATAAAAATGAATGCATCATATTTTTTGTGGAATACTTGAAAAACGATAAATAAAATAAAACGTGTACAGTGTATCCTCCAAAATCAGCAGGACCTGAAAATATTTGATCAAATCCATGAACCGGATCTGCCCTCTGAAATTTAGATTTGTGGGAAATAAATTACAATTCCAGACGGCTAGGCTGTGAAATCTGGATTACCGATTGTTACGTAAATGATTTCCATCATTGTAATTTTTTTTGTCTTGCTTTTTCAAACTGTAAATATAATTTGAAATAATGCATTTATATTTTATAAATATTTTAATAAGCTTGTACTGAACTGTAAATTGTAGGGAAAAAGGTTTTTATATGACATTTTTTCTGTGGCGAGAGCGTCGCCTCCAGCCATTTTTTTGTCTTGCTTTTTCAAACTGTAAATATAATTTGAAATAATGCATTTATATTTTATAAATATTTTAATAAGCTTGTACTGAACTGTAAATTGTAGGGAAAAAGGTTTTTATGTGACATATTTTCTTTGGCGTTGAAATCTGTGGCGAGAGCGTCGATCGCCCTAGCCATGTGCGCGGTCTTGTGGGAGGGAATGACCCCAGCACTCGAGCACAACCTTTCCTCTTGGTTCTGCCCAGTATATCATTGTCTTGCGGGTTGAAGGCGTCGTAGCATCTGGCAAGAGTAGAATGGATACACCAGACACTGGCAAAAGGAAGCTCCTTACCATGGATAAGAAGGCCGAATTGTCGACGCGTGAGCATGAGAAGGGAAGCCAGTGATGGCGGGAGTCATGAGCATTGATGAATTCAAACATAGTTCAGAATGCCAGCATGACTTGAATTATACTATAGCCACGATGCAGCCTCTGGGTTACCAAGACCAGCCCTTAATTCAAAAAGGTAAGTTAAAAATGTGTTTCATATATATGTGCATATTATTTACATCTACATATAATTATTATTGTCTAAATAGGCAGAAACTTTTGTTGTATCATTCGCTATAAGAAGCCTACGGAATATTTAAAAAGCAAGGTAAGTTTTTTGTTAGAAATCTGGATTTAACTTTAATCAGTATCAGGTCCACAACAGTATACTGTACACTGGGATTGGAAGGTTCATTATACGGTACATGTTCTGTACAGTACAAGTACTGTACAATTGAAACTGTATATGGTTTGCATTGTATATCTTTGTACAAATGATCTTCACATTTCCTGTGTTGTGCACATGTTGTACATCTACGCAGTTCTTTCCCCTCCGTCATAATCCATTTCTATCTTTGTTGTTATAGATTCAGCTACTCGGAACAAGTTCCAAGTAGCACGGGCTATGGTGAGCCCGTAACTTACCTGGCACAGGAGCGGGGCAAGTAGCATAGGCTATGGTGAGCCCGTAGTAGACTTACCTGGCACAGGAGCGGGGCAAGTAGCATAGGCTATGGTGAGCCCGTAGTAGACTTACCTGGCACAGGAGCGGGGCAAGTAGCATAGGCTATGGTGAGCCCGTAGTAGACTTACCTGGCACAGGAGCGGTGCTGAATGCTTTCCATTTCTATCTTATTATGTTTTTGTTTTACCTTACGCCGCCTCATCCTTCCCAGTTGTTTTTGTATGCTCTTTTGTCTTTCACTGTTTTCTCCCAGCTTTATCCTTTTAGAAACTATAATTCCCGATCTGTTTGGCATTAAAAATTTGTTACCAATACAGTTTCTTAATAGCCTGACCACTTTATGTTCTGTTGTTTTGTAATTGTGCATCAGATTTCCTCAATTTCCACCTACCTCTTACGCCTGCCCAACTTCCTTTCACAACACTGTTGGTCGAATACACTGCAAAGGAGTTTGGATGCAGTAGTAGCTCCTGAAAAGTCAATCCCTCTTACAGCTCACGTTCCTTGAATAACTGCAGTCTCTTATACAACCTCATAATATAATAGGGGCCTCGCGGCTGAGTGGACTCTAGGGTCGTAGTACGAAGGCCACGCGTTCGATCCCCGGCAGAGGCAGAAACAAATGGACAGTTTCTTTCATCCTGGTGCTCTGTTCATTTAGCTGTAAATAGGTATCCGGGAGTTAGACAGCTGCTACGGTCTACTTCCTGGGGATGTGTGCGCGCACGCGTGTAAGACAAATATATGTAGTATACATAAGAGAAAAAATCTATTGGTTAGAAAGGCAGGGTTCAAGAGCAAATAGCTCGATTCTGCAGATACAAATAGTAAAATACCTGTGTAGTTTCAACCCATCCTGTTTAGATAGTAGTTTTTATAACTGTGGGCCATCGTAAATACATAGTTGTGAAGGACAATTAGATAGAATTTGAGACTACAGGTATTCACTTTATAGTCCTAAAAAACTAAAGCTAAAAACTAAACTTAAATATTCCCAGGTCTGGTATAGCACATATGTACTATATTAGGCATCAAATAGCGTGTATTAGGCCTAGGAAGTTTAGGTCAAGATTTCTTTGCAACATCAGTACAAAAACTTTACCGGTTTGTCCAAATTCAATAGTACCGATTTCTATATATGTACTTGTGTGTTTTTATTGGTTTCCGCCTGCAGGATCAATTAGCTGTTGGACGCACTCTTTTCCTCCGCCGGTTGTCGCATGTAATGACTCTGGACATATTTTCTCTATTATATCTACTAGGCCAATGATTGACCATCGCCAGGGTCAGTCATTGACCCTGGCGATGGTCACACTCACAACAGCGGTCTAACTCTTGGGTACTTATTTACTGCTAAGTGAACAGCGGAATTGATTGAAAGGAAACATTGTCTAAACGCTCTCTCTTCTGGCGATGGTTGAGCTTCACGTATTATCTAACGTTTACACAGCAATAGGAAAGTAACCTCTATTCCAGATCACGTAAATATATATTACTCATGTTGAAAGCGCTCTACACCCTTTGCAACATAACCAAGTTTAAAATATGACCCAGACTTTTTTTTCTTTTTTACCCCTCTCTCTTTCCCGAATCATACCCCCTCCCTCCCCAATCATACACATTTGAACATTCTTAATCAGCATGCCTGAAGTAACCTTCTCCCTCCCCCCTTCCAATTTTTTAAAGGCAAATTAAAGTATGGTGAAAATCGGCCAAAACCGTAAGATAGGCTATTAAGTTTTCGCACTGCAGTGACCACAAAATAAAAGTTCATGATGCTCCTAATTTTGTTCCTAATGCTTTCAAATTTACCATTTTGGCATATTGAGCCGATTTTAGAATAACCAGAAACTGATACAATAATAATTATTGTATTCAAGCATGGCTCTCGTACCAGGAACGGTTGAGGGCTTCCGGGCTAACAACACTACAAACCAGTCGCGAATTCAAGCCTCAAAATTATTTTCATTTATACATTACGCAATTGTGATTATATATATATATATATATATATATATATATATATATATATATATATATATATATATATATATATATATATATATATATATATATATATATATAATAACTTTCAGTAGTGGAAAAACGGCGTGACTAAAAGAGTAAGATGCGAGACGCCTGCAGGTAACTAAAGAGGAACTGGCCTTGACACAACGGGCGAGGATCTAAAAGGTCTTGGCGAGCTAATATAAAGTGATGGCCTGGCCCAAAATATTTGTCCGCGAGGGGAGGCAGAAAATGAAGAGTAATGGAGCTTTAGTAAAACGAGTGTCTTTTTGATTAATGGACACAGACCGGAGTGTAGATAGAAGCCCTGTGCTCCTCCGAGATAGTGGTGGATATGTAAGCTGGGTTTTAGCAATTTTTGTATCTTATAACGATTTATTTAATCTCTGTACCGGCAAGTATAAAGCCCACGGCCGCCTTGTGTCCCTCCCAGAAGATCGCTTTTATACAATTGGCAAAGAGTGGATGTATGGCACTCTGATCCTCACGCTGGAGAATGGAATTACGACGACGTTAACGACATTCGTAAGTCTGGGATTGTAAGAGGTTCACAGGGTAATACTTTGCTCTCAACTTGGGATATGAGACAGCTCACAGCAGCCTTACCACAAAATAACATTAATTCCCAAAGCGGCAGTTGACAGCGCCGCCTCAATAGTACATGTATAGTGTCCTCGCTTATTACAGCAACTCTTGAAATCAAATTTAATAACAGGTTTTCCCGGACGCAGGTTCGAATCCTCGTCACGGCCCTTGTGGATTTGTTCATTTAATGTTTGAGGTTGTTGAATATCACCGTGTAAGAAAAATATATGTAGTATTCAAGACAGGATAACTTGGAAGCGAGTGCATTCAACTTGCGGAGAATAAAATAATTGGCATGAAGAATCTTCAGGCAAGTTACATCATAACTTGTGTATTATATTTCTGGCTTCGCCTACTGCGTCGCGCAAGTTGTCTTTTGATGTAGCAGTGATGACGATCCTAGGATCTCCTGTGACTAACTATCCTAGGATCTCCTGTGACTAACTATCCTAGGATCTCCTGTGACTAACTATCCTAGGATCTCCTGTGACTAACGATCCTAGGATCTCCTGTGACTAACTATCCTAGGATCTCCTGTGACTAACTATCCTAGGATCTCCTGTGACTAACGATCCTAGGATCTCCTGTGACTAACTATCCTAGGATCTCCTGTGACTAACTATCCTAGGATCTCCTGTGACTAACGATCCTAGGATCTCCTGTGACTAACTATCCTAGGATCTCCTGTGACTAACTATCCTAGGATCTCCTGTGACTAACGATCCTAGGATCTCCTGTGACTAACTATCCTAGGATCTCCTGTGACTAACTATCCTAGGATCTGTGACTAACGATCCTAGGATTTCACGTGACCAACGATCCTCATAATACGATATATATTATATATATATATAATTTTTGTTTTAAACCTAAAAGGGGTGCCACCTCTGGTGCAAATGTAGGGACCCATAGCCCCGGAGAAGAAAATAAAGAGTACTCAGAGAAGATCTTGTGGATCCTCACCGAACACTTTGATATTTTCTTCTGCCACCCCTATTCTTTTTGTATATGTATGTGTGTGTGTGTATATATATATATATATATATATATATATATATATATATATATATATATATATATATATATATATATATATAATGTATATATATAATGTATATATTATATAATACAATGGCAGTGCAGAGACCTCCGGCTGGCTGCCCCCGGGGTAAAGGAGTTGTGTTGACAACAATGAAGCCAGGAACAACAGTCTCCCCCAGGGATCACCAGGAAAACATTATTGCACGTTTAATATATCCCTTCAGGCATTATCCTACGAGGCTGGCAGCTACCCAGGGTGCCTGCTAACCTACCTAGGATGGTTGGCAGTTGCCCAGAGTAACTGGTAGCTAGAGTGCGTTGCTGCTGGCCGCTAACCTGTGGCAGGCACCTTTCATGTTTATCAAAGTTAAATGTAAAGTCTATTTTTTCTTTCATTCATGAAAACATATTATTTAAAATTGAAAAAAAATCCTGAAGTGTTGCTGTAGGCACTGGCTTCCTCTCGACGCTCAGGCAAGTCCATAACGCTCCCTTCCACGCTGGATGGGTGGGGGAGAGGGAGAGTAATGGCCAGACTGACAGACAGACAGGCAGAGTGAGAGGTAATATAACATGACGCCTGGTCGATGTGACGGCCCAAGACACGTCCGTCGGGGGCCCGTGTATATGAGGCTTGGCCTTATGATAACATCATTTTCCCTGCCTCGCCAGTGGACCTCATCATCTCCCCTGCCTCACTAGTGGCACTCATCCCTGCCTCGCTAGTGGCACTCATCATCCCTGCCTCACTAGTGGTGCTCATCATCCCTGCCTCACTAGTGGTGCTCATCATCCCTGCCTCACTAGTGGTGCTCATCATCCCTGCCTCACTAGTGGCACTCATCATCCCTGCCTCACTAGTGGCACTCATCATCCCTGCTGCCTCACTAGTGGCACTCATCATCCCTGCCTCACTAGTGGCACTCATCATCCCTGCCTCACTAGTGGCACTCATCATCCCTGCCTCACTAGTGGCACTCATCATTTCCGCCTCGCCAGCAGTCCTCATTAGCTAGAAGCGATCCCCAGACATGACGCCTTACGCTTACATAAAGAAAATATCCTCACAAGGCTCGTCTCCAGGCACCCTCTGTGGTGAACTCCAGGGAACAACAGACTCAGTCTTGCTTATTTAAATATTTGTGTTACTGTGTTTGCTTCTACGTTTTTTTTTGCGATGTTTGTGCAATTCTTTATTTGCCACTGGTGGCTTGCTTGGTGCCTTACTTTCTCTTCCCTCAGCACAAGTGACAATATCACTAATCTCACGTACTCGCACTTTAACCATAAAGTTGTACTCTGTCTCTATTACCCTCCGTGGTCCCCCTCGCCGACAAATATTTTCGGCCAGGTCATTATTTCTCATTATGGAGTAATGCTGTTATATCCCCGCGCCCGCTGCGCCCTCTATCACCCCGCTCTATTTCCCCTCTCTTAATACATACGTGGGGGGGGGGTCCTCTCGTCCTACTCACTGTAACTTTAAAAAAGATTGTTCTTGTGCACCTTATCAATTCCTCTCAGAATCTTGTATGTTGCGATCATGTTCCCTCTGTTTCCTCTCTCCTACAGGAGAGATAAGTCTAGTTCCTTTAACTTATTCTCATAGCTCAGCCCTCTTAGCTCTGGCACTAATCTTGTTACAAACCTTTATTATCTTTTAATTTTTATTTTATGTTTCTCAAGATGATGATTCCAGGCCGGTACTGCATATTGGTCTAACAAAGGTTGTATAAATTGTCTTGAAAAATTCCTGGTTTCCGTTTCTAATTGACGCTGTAGTGTTCGCCAGCGTCCCGTATGCTGCTGATGTTACCCTGTTTGTGTGTGCTTCTGGAGGCAGTGTCTGAACTATATCAACTCTCATATCCATTGCCTTCCGCTTATAGTAGAGATACCTCATGGTCTCCTTTTCCCCTTTTCCATCTCCATTGCCTTACACTTGTTGGGACTGGATCCTAGCAACCATCTCTAGGGAGCCGGTCGGCCGAGCGGACAGCACGCTCGACTTGTGATCCTGGGTTCGATCCCGGGCGCCGGCGAGAAACATTGGGCAGAGTTTCTTTCACCCTGTGCCCCAGTTACCTAGCAGTAAAATAGGTACCTGGGTGTTAGTCAGGTGTCACGGGCTGCTTCCTGGGGGTGGAGGCCTGGTCGAGGACCGGGCCGCGGGGACACTAAAAAGCCCCGAAATCATCTCAAGATAACCATTTGTTTGCCCACTCCTAATGTTTGTCATCTTGTAACTTTGTGGAGTCCTCTTCGGATTTTATAATCCTCATTAGCTTTACGTCGTTTGGAAATGGTGACATGTACGATCTCACTCCGTTAGGAAGAGCGTTCACATGTTTCTGTATGTCCTTACTAAACACTTGTGTCTTGTATTAACTCTGTCAGTACCTCTTGGAATGTTTCACGACGTGACTATGTCCCTTTAGTCCTGAATCCTTTTCTAATAAGGTGAAGTTTTTCGTAAGAAATTCATCAAACTCGCGCCCTCCTAACTCCTGGAGTCAGTATTGGGGCATAACTTTTTAATTTTGTTTAATTCACACTAAACATTGGTGCAGAACATTATAACTGGTCTTACATTCGTTGTGTAGAGTATGCTTGAATGGTTCTTTGTCTAGACTAAGCGAATATTCGCCTGAGTTACATATGCCAGTGATGTGTTTATGTTACACAGAGAAATCACACTTAGCGTGATAATGTGCGTCACACCTCAGCCCTAGTGGAATTTCTCATGTAATTATGTTGGTTTATACCTCATGAGTGTGTGTTGACACGGGTGCGTGTGAACGTGTGTGCTAGCCTACGTGTATGTGTTTTTGCGTGTGTGGGAGTGGTGGGGAGGGTCGGCCAACACTGGTGGGTGAAGTGTCGCTCCCTGGGGGTCTGCTCTGGCGTCGTCAGGCCCCTGTGGGAGGTAATCAGGGATCAATGCCTCCTCCTCCTCCTCCTCCTCCTCCTCCTCCTCCTCCTCCTCTCATCCCACTTCCACAAGAGACCACCAACACTACTGCTCCACACACCTGCTTTACATCCTCCACAGCTGCTGGCAACATACATCTGTCTTTTTACTTCACAAATCTCAATCTCTCTCTCTCTCTCTCTCTCTCTCTCTCTCTCTCTCTCTCTCTCTCTCTCTCTCTCTCTCTCTCTCTCTCTCTCTCTCTCTCTCTCTCTCTCTCCCCCTCCCCCCTCCCCCCTGTGTGAACATGGCGGAGAAGAGTGATTTAGAGGAGGAGAGAGTAAACATGGAAGAGGAGAGCGTGTGAACATGGAGGAGGAGGGTGAGTGCCAGGATAACATCAGCAATGTTGCACAACTAACTCTACCAACACACGCCTTAACTCTCCTATCACCAGACTTATGGCCCAGGGGAGGGGAGGGGAGGGGAGCCAGGGAAGGGGAAGCCCGAGGGAGGAGTGAGGAGGGAAGTAGAAGACAGGGTGCTAGAGGAGGGTAGAAGACAGGGTGCTGGTGAGGAAGAGTGCCACATAACATAAGAGGAGCGTGGGAAGGTGTGCGGTGGGAGATAAGACAAAAAATGAGAAGTGTGCGCTGGAAGCACTATGAGTAAGGTGACTGATTAAAGCCAGGAGAGAAAGAGAGAGAGAGAGAGAGAGAGAGAGAGAGAGAGAGAGAGAGAGAGAGAGAGAGAGAGAGAGAGAGAGAGAGAGATCTTCAACTAGTCACATTCTCACACCATCTCTCCCGCTGCTTCGTCGCATCTTCCTCTCCTCTGTCGATGTTGTAACTTTTTCTCAATACTCTATCGCATCCATTTTTAGGCGTTCCAGTTTTCCCCCCAACCTCGCTTGCCTCCCCTTCTCCTTCACGCCCCTCTCTCTCTCTCCCTCCCATTGTTTCATAAATTCATTGCCTACAATCTCTAGTTGTTCCTTACTCACCCTCTCTCTTCCTTGCACCATTTTCTACATCAAAAATTCGACGACCATCTATCAAAGAATATTTATATTTTTTATATTTTTTTATTGTGTTCCTTCTCTTTTGTCTCCCTTTTTTCTATTATTTTTGTCCCGTTCATAATTACCGCGCGATTCATCTTGCATTAAAATATTCCTGCTTGTTAAATTAACAGGTCTCTTTAGTATATTCTGGCCTTGTTGTCTTCGCTTCCTGTTCTTGTAATTTGCATACTAATCGGTTGTTTGTTAGTTGAATTTGAATAATTATGCGTCCTGTTATACGAGCATGTTTAATGTAGTTGATAGGTTGGTTGATCAAGGGTGTGTGTGGTGTGTGTGTGTGTGTGTGTGTGTGTGTGTGTGTGTGTGTGTGTGTGTGTGTGTGTGGTGTGTGTGTGTGTGTGTGTGTGTGTGTGTGTGTGTGTGTGTGTGTGTGTGTGTGTGTGTGTGTGTGTGTGTGTGTGTGTGTGTGTGTGTGTGTGTGTGCTCACCTGGTTGAGTTTGTTGGGTCGAGCAGCTGTTCCTAAGACCATCATTAATTCAATGCAGTGATTCTTTTCACTCGTTTTTCTTATCGCATTTACATTTAAAGTTGTGTATCGAACGGCTTCGACAACTTATTCATCTAATCCGTTACACTTATTTATGACTCTTTGACAAATTTATTTCTGACATCTGTGACTCATCTGTGTTTCCAGTTATGTCCTCTGGTTTTCTGTTCCTTAATTTGGATATTGCTTCTATATCTACTTTATCAACTCGCCCCTTAGTATCTTAATTGCACGTCGTTATCATGCCTGTTCTACTCCTTCTTTCCGTAGTATAGGTACAGTTTCCTCAATCTTTCTTCGTAGCTCAGTCCCCTTAGTTCAGGAACGAGCCCTGTGGCATATTTTTGGACCTTTTTCTAGTGTTGTTATGTGCTTCTTTAGGTAGGGGTTCCATGCCAGGGCAGCATGCTCAGTAACATGTCTCTCAAATGATGTATAGAGAGCTCGGAAGGGACCTTTGCTCAACTTCCTGAAGCATAATCGGCCGTTTGTCAGAATGGCATATGCTGCCCTCGTTATTCTGATGTTTGCCTCTGGTGATAGATCTCCAGTTATGTCCACTCCTAAGTCTTTCTCTTTTTCAGATGTTGGAAGTTTCCTGCCCTTCATCCTGTATTTTATTTAAGGTCTTCTTGCTGCAACTCCTATTCTCATATCTTTGCATTTGTCAGGGTTAAAGTCTAGTTGCCATTTCTCAGACCGCCTCTGGAGATTGTCTAGGTAATATTGTAATGTATTGCAAATTTCCTCAGTTCTGATTCGCCTCATTAGCTTAGCATCGTCAACATACATGGATAAGAATGAGCTTACCTCCTCTGTTAGATTGTTTACATATATTAGGAATAAGATGGACCCAAGTACCGACCCTTGAGGTACTCCACTCTCGCGTGTGTGTGTGCTCACATAGTTGGTCTTACCTAGATGTACTTGAAAGGGGATAAACTACGGTTCGTGGTCCCTGCACTCGACCCTAAATCGAACGGTGTGTATGTATATATATATATATATATATATATATATATATATATATATATATATATATATATATATATATATATATATATATAATACGTTGCAGGGACTTCTGACCTCTCCCATTTCTTCTGTAAAGTTGTGCTTGGCGTTCTCGTTCACAGGTTCACTACCTAGCACATTCCCTCAACATACCAACACTGATTGTTGTTAATGTCTCCGTGTGTCACGTGGATACTTGGCTTCCATCTGAGTCCCCGCGGTCGTGTAATACTCACGTTAAATGTCTCTCCTTGTCAGACATGTCTGTGGCCCTCAGTAGTTTGTATGTTGTGAATATTTTGCCCCTAATTCTTCTCTCTTATAATGATGTTGCGGTTGACCCATATAATGCAGGCGATGAGTCACAATAACGTGGCTAAAGTATGTTGACCAGATCACACACTAGAAGGTGAAGAGACGACGACGTTTCGGTCCGTCCTGGACCGAACAAGGGCCCGGGTACAGGCACAGAAAGGGCCCGGGTACAGGCCCAGAAAGGGCCCGGGTACAGGCCCAGAAAGGGCCCGAGTACAGGCCCAGAAGGGGCCCGGGTACAGGCCCAGAAAGGGCCCGGGTACAGGCCATGTGCCGCAAACACATGGGTGACTTGAGATCATAAACGATAGCTTTATTGGACTCCTTGGACCAGATTTGAGGCGATGCATGATTCATCTTCCAGACTACGTCAAGATGCTATTCATGGAGTGGGTTCTTGAGGAGGAGAAGGAAGAGTATATAAAGGAAGAGGCATACTAAGAAATGAAGAGAAACTCTACACCATTATCAGAGCCCTCACAGTTGGCTCTGGGTTAATTCTTCGTCTTGGACTCCTTCCTTTTCCCCCCCTTGATAATATGAGCACGGCCACGGTGTCCAGTATCCTCACGCCCCTTTTATATCCATGTTCCCAGTCATTCTAACGTTAATGGTATAAATTAACTTCAATGCTTTCTTTTCATTTATATAATATTTACTCTCTCTCTCTCTCTCTCTCTCTCTCTCTCTCTCTCTCTCTCTCTCTCTCTCTCTCTCTCTCTCTCTCTCTCTCTCTCTCTCTCTCTCTTTCTCTCTCTTTCTCTCTCTTTCTCTCTCTCTCTCTCTCTCTCTCTCTCTCTCTCTCTCTCTCTCTCTCTCTCTCTCTCTCTCTCTCTCTCTCTCTCTCTCTCTCTCTCTTTCTCTTTCTCTTTCTTTCTGTCTCCGTCGTTTCCTCTGCTTGGGAAATAGAGTTCAGGACCAGGAGACCAGCAATTTATCGCCCTGACGCGTAAAGTGGGAGGCGGCAGGTGGGCGGCAGTGGGTGGAAGGCAGCAGGTGGGTGGCAGTGGGTGGGCGGCAGCAGGTGGGTGGCAGCAGGTGGGTGGCAGCGGGTGGGAGGCAGTAGATGGGAGTTAGACTGACGCCTTGTCCACTCCTACTGTAGGTCTACTTTCTATCACTTTAATAGCTGTCTTCCCAGTGTCTCGTTATTTATGTTTGTTTTGGTCCAGATCCAGCGGTTAATTGAGCGATTTGTGATCCACCAACTTCCTCATAAACGTTCCCTTCTTCATCAACTTAAGGCTCCCCCCTCTCTCTTCTTTTGTCTACCACTATTAACCTTCCAGTACCCACTTCAACTCACCCATTGCCCCCTCCTCATCAACCTACGTCAAGAGGACCCTATTACCCTACTACCTTATACTCCATTCTACTTCTCACTCGTGGAACTCCTCTGTTGTCCTACTCCCGTAAGTCCTCCTCGTCCCTCGTCTTCTCTCCTCCGTTCTGCTTGTCCCCATCACCAGAGGCACTCCTGCTCCGTCAGGCGTCTGGGCCTCTCCTCCCTGCCCCCTCCATCTTCCTCCACTACTTCACAACCTTCCACCCCCTCTCTCTATAAAACCCTGATTGTCCCTTTGTCAGGCGCCAGGCCTCCCTTCCCCTCCTCCTTACCCTAAATCAACCCCTGCTAGTGCCAGTGACCGCCGTCCCTCAGCTCAAAACTGGCGCGCCCGGAAACTGAGGAGACCGACCATTTTTCATCCTAAATTTTGCGCGAAATATGAGAATTTTGACGAAGTTTGTGGGCCATATTTTACACGCTGCGAGAGTTTGTTAAGTGAAGTGTTAGTGAAGCGATGGGCGAGGGGCGAGGGAAGAGAGGGGGTTAAGTTATGGAGTTCAAAAAGGAAGACACATTGTGGAGCTTGTGTCCGCAAGCTCAGTAAGAGACAGTCCCGCCTTCTCCCTCGATGAGACCAAGCAAGAGAGAGAATTTATAGGAACGTGAACCACCACCACAGCCATCACCACCACAGCCATCACCACCACTGCCATTACCACCACAACCACCACCACCAACACAGCCATCACCACCACAGTCACCACCACACCCATCACCGCCACCACTACAGACACCATCACCAATAGAGATGAGTAGCATTAAAGTCATATACACGAATGTAGATGGGATTTCAAATAACGGAGTAGAGTTACAAGAACGGGTGGCAGAAAATTGCCACACACACATTACATCAATAACGAAAACGAAACTTACAATTGTTATAGGAAATGCAATCTTCCCACGAGGATATCATGTAATAAGAAAAGATATAGAAGAAAGAGGGGGGCGGAGGTGAGGTAGCCCGGCTGCTACAACTACACTGGAGCCTTGAGGAAGTAAAAGTTGCAAGGAATCCGATTAGCAAAAGCACAATATACCAGGAATAACAATAGTTGGTGACATGAAGATAGAGAGAACGGGGGTTTAGACTCCACCACCAAACGATAGAAGGCCTAGGGGAAAATATGATAAATGTAACGAGACTTGTCTGAAGGTAATGGAAAAAGCAGCCACAGTCAAAGGGAGAGTGAGAAGGGCTAAGATTCTAATACTTGATGATTTCAATCACAGAGAAATAAATTGGATAAATAAGTTCCCCCAAGGAGGTGAAGAAACATGGAGAGCAAAAGACATTGGAGAGACATTGTCTGCTGATAGACAGCAGACTTCTTGAAGAAACATCTTACAGAACTAAGAAGAGTGAGGGACGAGGACCCACCAACAACACCCAGGACTGGGGTCTACCCGTAATGAGGCAGAATATCGACAAGAGAGATTAATGGATGCCTCGTGGAGCCAGCGACCATTGTTTTGTCATGCTAGAGTACACAGAGTTGGTTACGCTAAGAAACACGTTAAAGAAGAAGAAGAGAGATTACAAAAATAGGTATTCCAGTAAGGTGAGGGACTGAGTGAGGTCTAATGGGACAGAGAACTTGAAGGAGAAACAATAAATGAGATCATGGAATTCATTGGTCTAAAATGTAACGGATGTAACGGAGCTGTTCATCCCAATCAAGATGAAAGGGGCAAAAAACGCAAACAATTGAAAGACACTAAAGAGAATCAGAAAGGAATACAAACGAGTCAGGAGGGAAGCTGAGAGGCAAAACGACATTGCGACAAAATTTAAGGACTAACCAAAGCTGTTCTATAATCACATTTGGAAGAAAGTAACAGGAAGAGACTATGTGCTCAGGATGAAGAGAAAAGGTGGAATTCTCACAGAAAAAGACATGGAGATATGTGAGGAACGCAACAAATGACTTCAGGAGACTTTTTACAAAAGAACCATCGTGGAGACCAGGGTAGCAAGATGAACCAGTTAAAGGTAACACCGAGTAAAATAGAAATCACTGTAGCTAAGGTGAAAAACAAAAACACCTGGAGGAATTAGATGCAACAAAATCAACAGGACCAGACTAAATATCACCATGGCTGTTGAAGGAGGCTGCCCTGGTACTGTGCCACCCGCTAACTTAAGGTCTAAGTAAAGCACTTGGGACCAGAAACTTTACAGATTTCTGGAAAAATAGGCAAATATAGTCGAGGTATTGAACACCGGTGAGAGACAGGAGGCACTTAATTACAGACCAGTGCCACTGACAAGTATTCCCTGTAAAGTGCTAAAAACGTAATCAGGTTGAGGATAATTAAGCACCTGGCAGAACACCTGAGAATAATTAAGCACCTGGCAGTACACCTGAGAATAATTAAGCACCTGGCAGTACACCTGAGAATAATTAAGCACCTGACAGTACACCTGAGAATAATTAAGCACCTGGCAGTACACCTGAGGATACTCTAACAGCAGAACAGATTCGACAAAGAATAGTTAAGTCATAACGCAAGAGGCACAACAGGGCCAGTAGGCGGGGCATGAAGAGCTGGACCTTACTTCCTTGTAGTTACTGCTAGGTGAGTACCGCAGCCACCCCCCACCACCACCCCCCACCACCACCCCCCTCTACACCCATTCCCTACACAGTCCATCTACACAACAAAAAACACTCACCTCAACTTTTATTGCTATCTAAAACAGTTTCTGTTACTAATTAATACTTTTTTTAAACTTTAACTTTCATTTCCGGTGGGTGAATATTACATGGTGTGTTCCTAGAGGCTCGGGATGCAGTGCCTCACTGGTGATGTATTGTGCCAGCACCCTGGCACCCTGTATGGTGGAGTGCCAGCACCCTGGCACCCTGGCACCCTGTATGGTGGAGTGCCAGCACCCTGGCACCCTGTATGGTGGAGTGCCAGCACCCTGGCACCCTGGCACCCTGTATGGTGGAGTGCCAGGGAATCGAACATCAGTCAGGCGTTCGAAGTCTCCTCGCCTAAATAAGAAAGCATTTAGATCATTGTCCACTTCTTACGTGAGGCTGGCTTAAGAGTAGTGTGTCGCCTCAGCATGGAGCCCCATCTAAAGAAACATAAGGTAGTTTGAAAAGTTTAGGAAATTTGAAACGCGGCTCGTGCCAGAACAGTAGAAAGAACTTTTTCAGTGTCAGAGTAGTTAACGGATGGAATGCATTAGGCAGTGATGTGGTGGAGGCTGACTCCATACACAGTTTCAAATGTAGATATGATAGAGCCCAGTAGGCTCAGGAATCTGTACACCAGTTGATTGACAGTTGAGAGGCGGGACCAAAGAGCCAGAGCTCAAGCCCCGCAAGCACAATTAGGTGAGTGCACACACACACACACCAAGAATTAAACCACGTAGTTTCCGCTGCTCATTCGGTCTAATGATGGGGAGTTATTTTTCTTAAGAAACTTGGATGTTAGTTTTATCTTCTTCATTACTGGGATTATCTTGAAGACGGAATTTAATTATGCCATTATGAACTCGTACGTAAATTAAAAATATGAATTGCCTCCGATGTGTGTGTACTCACCTATTTGTACTCACCTATTTGTGTTTGGGAGGGTTGAGCTCTGACTCTTTGGTCCCGCCTCTCAACTGTCAATCAACAGGTGTACAGGTTCCTGAGTCTACTGGACTCTTATCATATCTACACTTGAAACTGTGTATGGAGTCAGCCTCCACCACATCACTTCCTAGTGACTTCCATTTGTCAACCACTCTGACACTAAAAAAGTTCTTTCTAATATCTCTGTGGCTCATTTGGGCACTCAATTTCCATCTGTGTCCCCTAGTGCGTGTGCCCCTTGTGATAAATAGCCTGTCTCTATCTACCCTATCAACTCCTTTGAGAATCTTGTATGTGGTGATCATGTTCCTCCTAACTCTTCTGTCTTCCAGCGATGTGAGGTTTAATTCCCGTAGTCTCTCCTTGTAGCTCATACCTCTCAGCTCGGGTACTAGTCTGGTGGGAAACCTTTGAACCTTTTCCAGTTTAGTCTTATGCTTTACTAGATATGGACTCCATGCTGGAGCTGCATACTCCAGGACTGGCCTGACATATGTGGTATACAAAGTTCTGGATGATTCCTTACACAAGTTTCTAAATGCCGTTCTTATGTTGGCCAACCTGGCATATGCCGCTGATGTTATCCTCTTGATATGGGCTTCAGGGGACAGGTCTGGCGTGATATCAACCCCCAAGTCTTTCTCTCTGACTCTTGAAGAGTTTTATCTCCCAAATGATAACTTGTATCTGGCCTCCTGCTCCCTCCACCTATCTTCGTTACATTACATTTGTTTGGGTTAAACTCTAACAACCATTTGTTCGACCATTCCTGCATCTTGTTTAAGTCTTCTTGAAGTCTCAAGCAGTCCTTCTCTGTCTTAATCCTTTTCATAATTTTGGCATCGTCGGCAAACCTTGAGAGAAATGAGTTTATATCCTCCGGGAGATCATTTACGTATATCAGAAACAGGATAGGTCTGAGTACAGAGCCCTGTGGGACTCCACTGGTGACTTCACGCCAATCTGAGGTCTCACCCCTCACCGTACCTCTCTGCTTCCTATTGCTTAAGTACTCGCTTATCCACTGGAGCACCTTACTAGTTACTCCTGCCTGTCTCTCCAGCTTATGTACCAGCCTCTTATGGGATACTGTGTCAAAGGCTTTCCGACAATCCAAGAAAATGCAGTCCGCCCATCCTTCTCTTCTTGCTTAATCTTTGTCACCTGGTCGTAGAATTCTATCAAGTCAGTAAGGCATTTCTTACTCTGTGCGTGTGTGTGTGTGTGTGTGTGTGTGTGTGTGTGTGTGTGTGTGTGTGTGTGTGTGTGTGTGTGTGTGTGTGTGTGTGTGTGTGTGTGTTTATCACACCTCTGGCACCCCCCCCCCCCTCACCTGTTCCACTAAGCGAGCCAGAATGGGTCCCGCTTCACATCTTTACCACCATCTACCGCGCTCAGGGAATAGAAATGTAGCAATATTGTTAAGGTGGTGAGCGCGGGAGAGAAGGGAGGATGGGGGAAGATCGAGAAGATCGTAGGGGAAGGGGGGTCGTAGGAGTGCCCAACCGAGTGTGGTATTGGTAATATTGGGTGCTATTGACGCGGGGGCAAGATGGCTGCCACCTCCACCCACCACCCCTCAAACCACAATCTCTCAGCACATGTAATACAAAACCCCAAAGCGACACTAGCAAATCAGCATCACCGCCAGAGATGCTGCTCAACACAAGGTCTTGTGTCCTGCCGGTAGAAGGCATAGAATGCACCCGCCGGCCCGGCCCCCTTGTCACCGCCAACTGCTCCAATGGCGGGAAAGGACGGCTTTTCCCACGAACACACACACACACAAAATTCCGCTGCTACTTTGATAGCGGGAAAAACTGCCACCCAATCATCCTTCACAAATTGGGTGGGATAGGTGCCTCTCCTGCGCATCCCCTCCACCCGTCCCTCGCGCCAGCAAAATCTATCCCAATGTTGCTTTTATAATTTGGTGAAATGAAGAGAGAACTTCGGGTGCCATTCTTGCTAATTGGTCCGAGTTTACGGGAGTGATGGTAATGGTGATGGTGAAGGGGATGGTGAGGAGGAGGTGATGGTGACGGGTGGTGATGGTGGTACAGGGGGAGACGTAGGGATTGTGATGAGAGAGGGAGGAAAGGGAGAGAGTGATGGGAGGGAGTCGTACTGGGCCCTGAAAACGTATTGATCTTGCTTATTATTTAGTCTCAAGAAGGAATCCTTGCTGAGCCCTCTTATGACTCAACACCATCCCCCTCCCACTCTCTCCCACTCTCTCTTCCATCTTAGACTTTCAGCATTCACCCCGTGCCTGTTCTCGGTTCCCCTCCCACTCCCTTCCTTCCATTCCTGACACACACACACACACACACACACTCTCTCTCTCTCTCTCTCTCTCTCTCTCTCTCTCTCTCTCTCTCTCTCTCTCTCTCTCTCTCTCTCTCTCTCTCTCTCTCTCTCTCTCTCTCTCTCTCTCTCTCTCTCTCTCTCTCTCTGTCTCTCTCTGTCTCTCTCTCTCTCTCTCTCTCTCTCTCTCTCTCTCTCTCTCTCTCTCTCTCTCTCTCTCTCTCTCTCTCTCTCTCTCTCTCTCTCTCTCTCTCTCTCTCTCTCTCTCTCTCACCGTGTCTTTCCCTCGTTCTCCCCTTTCATGTCCCTCCTCCTTCCACCCTCTTCCATCTCTCTCTCTCCCTCCTCCGTGTGACTGATAACAGCAGATAAAGATGCCACTTTAAGTTTCCAAATATCCCTGGTTTGGCTCTCTCTCTCTCTCTCTCTCTCTCTCTCTCTCTCTCTCTCTCTCTCTCTCTCTCTCTCTCTCTCTCTCTCTCTCTCTCTCTCTCTCTCTCTCTCTCTCTCTCTCACTCTCTCTCTCTCTCTCTCTCTCTCTCTCTCTCTCTCTCTCTCTCTCTCTCTCTCTCTCTCTCTCTCTCTCTCTCTCTCATTTTATAAACCTTTCCCTTCTAATAATAGTATTACTGAATTTAACACAGCTTCTTTCTGTTGATGTCATTCTCCTCCTGTTGCTGCCATGGATTCCTGTTAGTACCACACCTTTGATACGAAAAAGGAAGAACCCATTTCGCTGGCGACCGTGGAGGAATACAAAAAATATATAGGAAGAAGGGTGGCAGTATCCCAAAACGGGAGTGGGCGTGCAAGTTGCCTGGAGCTGTGAACTTCACTTCGCCGCCAGCAAGTTTCAGCTCAACTTTCTCTACCTCGGCGGCAAGCAGGGCGGGAAAGTGTGTAGTAGTTCACTGCCGCGGCCTCACACTTATTTTACAACAACTCCCGGAGCCGGTCGGTAGGGAGCCGGTCGGCCGAGCAGACAGCACGCTGGACTTGTTTGTGGTCCTGGGTTTGATCCCAGGCGCCGGCGAGAAACAATGGGCAGAGTTTCGTTTCACCCTATGTTACCTAGCAGTAAAATAGGTACTTGGGTGTTAGTCAGCTGTCACGGGCTGCTTCCTGGAGGGTGGAGGCCTGGTCGAGGACCGGGCCGCGCGGACACTAAAAAGCCCCGAAATCATCTCAAGATAACCTCAAGATAATCCCCCACCTCGCGCCTCCGCAAGCAGCAGCAGCACCACCACTACTACACACACACACACACACACACACACACACACACACACACACACACACACACACACACACACACACACACACACACACACACACACACACCGTTCACGCAGCTACACTAAGGCCGGTAATTAAGCATATTTTACAGTTAATATTTCAGAACTGTTGCATTTTTAGGGTTCCAGAATCTCAATTTCCTTCAAGATCTCACAAGAGGTATTCCATAACACGCTCATTAGGGGCCAGAGCCTAAATACCTGTGATTTGTGTAATTAGCCTCGTTAATGCCCACTTGAAGAAATTACTCTGTGTAATGCTAGTTATCTCATCTACTTAAGACTTTCCTGCAATTTTACGAATATTTGTCAGCAATAATAAATATTATATATATATATATATATATATATATATATATATATATATATATATATATATATATATATATATATATATATATGCGCAATAAGGGCCAGGGGTCACGATGGTTTAATTACGTTAATCAGTCTTGTTTATACCCAAATTATTTAATTAGTTTAACATGGAATTAATGATGCATGTGTAATTAGCTTAACCTATTGACGGAAGCGGGAGATAAGACTGTTAAGGTCAACTCATTGTTCCTGAAGTAATGCTTGCTGAGTTGGTATCTTTATATGGGCGGGTAGAGGGGGAGGGTATGCTGGTATTAATATATGGGGGGCATATGTCTGTCTGAGTCTGTGGAGTCTGTCTCTGAACTCCCATTGTGTGTGTGTGTGTGTGTGTGTGTGTGTGTGTGTGTGTGTGTGTGTGTGTGTGTGTGTGTGTGTGTGTGTGTGTGTGTGTGTGTGTGTTTGTGTGTGTGTGTGCGTGTGTGTGTGTGTGTGCGTGTGTGTGTGTGTGTGTGTGTGTGTGTGTGTGTGTGTGTGTGTGTGTGTGTGTGTGTGTGTGTGTGTGTGTGTGTGTGTGTGTGTGTGTGCGTGTGTGTGTGCGTGCGTGCTTGGATATCACTACCATTAATGTTATAACAGAGTTTAATACTGTATTATAATGTTCGTTGTCTGACGTTCGAATTAGTTAGTGTAATAATTACATCATTTCATGTTATTTGTTAGTCATCCCGTTGTCTGGGACAGGAAGCCTGTATGTAGGCCTACAACTGACATCCCCCCAATCATGCAACCCACAAGAGTAGCCTGAGTACCGGGTACCTATTTATTGCTAGGTGAACAGTGGCTTCAGGTGAAATTTAACGTGCTCAACTGTTTCTATCCTATTCTTAGACTGAATGCTGGTTCATCGATTGTGAGCCACGGACGTAGACTACTGTGCTACAAGAGAGTGGTACAGTAATCTATGTTTATACATATAAATGTTTGTTTGTTGTCTGTTTAAGGTTGGAAGTTAGACGGCTGGGGCTAGCTTGATGCATTTTTTCCCCGTTAATTGCTGCTGGGTACGTGCCCAACATGGCGGGGTCAGGATTGGCACCTAAAGGATGAGTACCACCTGACACACTGCCACACTGACTCCCACAGCAAATCTCACAATACCATTATGACTGAATTATTAGTATTAGCATTATTATTATTGTTATTATTTCAGCTTTATCATAGAACTTTTTGTGCTGTTTACACGAAAATTTAAAAAAATATTGTCATGGTAATTCTAACCAATTAATTAATTAAGCCCTAAGCAAACGTTAAATATTTGTAATCCTTTCACTTATGGATTAAGTGTTAATGTCTGGTGATCATTTATAGACCGGCTGTGTGAAGAGTTCTTATTGTGTTATTAGTCATAGTGTAGGAGAGGAGGGAGAGAGGGGAAGGATAGGGAGAGAGAGAGAGGGAGGAGGGGGGGAACAGAGAGACCCGGGCATCGCCGAGTACCCCTTCTAGCATAGAGATAATGTAAACAACTATGAAGATATGAAGAAGAGGTTGAAGAAAGAATCACCCACCAAGGAGGGTCTTCAGCAAAGTTCGAGAGGCACTTTGTGTCTCCGTCATCATGGCGTAACCCGGGGGGCTCGTGTGTTCCTGCCTAGGCGCTCAAATTTATTCATGCTCACCCTCCATCCTGGGTGCTTGGTGTGGCTCCTGCTCTCTGTGTGCTTGGTGTGTGGCTCCTGCTCTCTGGGTGCTTGGTGTGGCTCCTGCTCTCTGGGTGCTTGGTGTGTGGCTCCTGCTCTCTGGGTGCTTGGTGTGTGGCTCCTGCTCCCTGGGTGCTTGGTGTGGCTCCTGCTCTCTGGGTGCTTGGTGTGTGGCTCCTGCTCTCTGGGTGCTTGGTGTGTGGCTCCTGCTCTCTGGGTGCTTGGTGTGTGGCTCCTGCTCTCTGGGTGCTTGGTGTGTGGCTCCTGCTCCCTGGGTGCTTGGTGTGGCTCCTGCTCTCTGGGTGCTTGGTGTGTGGCTCCTGCTCTCTGGGTGCTTGGTGTGTGGCTCCTGCTCTCTGGGTGCTTGGTGTGTGGCTCCTGCTCTCTGGGTGCTTGGTGTGGCTCCTGCTCTCTGGGTGCTTGGTGTGTGGCTCCTGCTCTCTGGGTGCTTGGTGTGTGGCTCCTGCTCCCTGGGTGCTTGGTGTGTGGCTCCTGCTCTCTGGGTGCTTGGTGTGTGGCTCCTGCTCTCTGGGTGCTTGGTGTGGCTCCTGCTCTCTGGGTGCTTGGTGTGTGGCTCCTGCTCTCTGGGTGCTTGGTGTGTGGCTCCTGCTCTCTGGGTGCTTGGTGTGGCTCCTGCTCTCTGGGTGCTTGGTGTGTGGCTCCTGCTCTCTGGGTGCTTGGTGTGTGGCTCCTGCTCTCTGGGTGCTTGGTCTGTGGCTCCTGCTCTCTGGGTGCTTGGTGTGTGGCTCCTGCTCTCTGGGTGCTTGGTGTGGCTCCTGCTCTCTGGGTGCTTGGTGTGTGGCTCCTGCTCTCTGGGTGCTTGGTGTGTGGCTCCTGCTCTCTGGGTGCTTGGTGTGGCTCCTGCTCTCTGGGTGCTTGGTGTGTGGCTCCTGCTCCCTGGGTGCTTGGTGTGTGGCTCCTGCTCTCTGGGTGCTTGGTGTGGCTCCTGCTCTCTGGGTGCTTGGTGTGGCTCCTGCTCCCTGGGTGCTTGGTGTGTGGCTCCTGCTCTCTGGGTGCTTGGTGTGTGGCTCCTGCTCTCTGGGTGCTTGGTGTGTGGCTCCTGCTCTCTGGGTGCTTGGTGTGGCTCCTGCTCTCTGGGTGCTTGGTGTGTGGCTCCTGCTCTCTGGGTGCTTGGTGTGTGGCTCCTGCTCTCTGGGTGCTTGGTGTGGCTCCTGCTCTCTGGGTGCTTGGTGTGTGGCTCCTGCTCCCTGGGTGCTTGGTGTGTGGCTCCTGCTCTCTGGGTGCTTGGTGTGGCTCCTGCTCTCTGGGTGCTTGGTGTGGCTCCTGCTCCCTGGGTGCTTGGTGTGGCTCCTGCTCTCTGGGTGCTTGGTGTGTGGCTCCTGCTCTCTGGGTGCTTGGTGTGAGGCTCCTGCTCTCTGGGTGCTTGGTGTGGCTCCTGCTCTCTGGGTGCTTGGTGTGTGGCTCCTGCTCTCTGGGTGCTTGGTGTGTGGCTCCTGCTCTCTGGGTGCTTGGTGTGGCTCCTGCTCTCTGGGTGCTTGGTGTGGCCCCTGCTCTCTGGGTGCTTGGTGTGGCTCGTAAAAAGAATTTGGTTTTATGTCAACGGAATTCTCGCGTACACTAAAATAGTTTTCGAATTCCATATTTCACACTATCATCAATAATACATTTGATTAAGATAACCTAACGTAATGGAACGTAATAGAACCTTAACCTAAAGTAACCCTAACCTAACCATGGTTAGAGAATAGATAATATCAATTATTATATAATTGTTCGCATCCCATTCCCACGAGCGTACTTCCTCCCTGAGGGACAGGTTGGTTATTTTATGGTTACAAATATCTGTTAAGCTAAAATACAAGTCATTTACATTACATTTTCATTAAAATACATTTTACATTAAATACATTTTCCGTTAAACGGCTGCTCGGTAGATTAGAACTCTCTCTCAGTCACTGTCTCTTTCTGTATTTATCTTTCTTGGTCTCTGCTACTGTATGTATCTCTCTCTCACTTCGTATGTGTCAGTCTCTATTGCTCTCTCTCTCTCTCTCTCTCTCTCTCTCTCTCTCTCTCTCTCTCTCTCTCTCTCTCTCTCTCTCTCTCTCTCTCTCTCTCTCTCTCTCTCTCTCTCTCTCTCCCCCCCTCTCTCTCTCTCTCTCTCTCTCTCTCTCTCTCTCTCTCTCTCTCTCTCTCTCTCTCTCTCTCTCTCTCTCTCTCTCTCTCCCCCTCTCTCTCTCTCTCTCTCTCTCTCTCTCTCTCTCTCTCTCGCTCGCGGTCACTATATCTAAATATGTGTCTATCTCTCAGCCACTGTCTCTCCATCTCTCTGTCTCAAGTCACTGTCTTCCCCCATCACTCTCTCTCTCACTCTCCGTCTCAGGTTATCTTGAGATTATATTTTTATCTTTAAGTTATAGATTTCCGTCATTTGTTGCTTCCGCTGCAAATTAATCAACTCTCAGATCATCGTAAAGTTAAATGGTTTCCAGGCCATTGCTCGGTTAAATGACATCAAAAGCACTCAAAGTCACGGTATTCTAAAACTGTGGGACTATTATTTGTTAACCTATTAATTAAGGGGTAAGTGACTATGTAAGACAAATATTGAACTAAAATACAATTTCGAACTAAATGTTCCCTATTTTAAGTAAAATGTCATTTTTTTCGAATTTTAAGGTTTTTCACTCATGTTTAATTTTTTTTCATAGGTGATTGTCTTTTGCTTGTCAGGTCAACAGCCTTTTTCTCTCAGGGCAAATAGCTATCTCAAAAGTCAAGATCCTCTTATGTCAGTCTTCCTCGAGTGATCTATATCCGGTTATCCTAACTTTAGTGGTTACACCGTAGCCTGTGTCACCGTAGCCTGTCTCACCGTAGCCTGACTCTGTGTGACCATCGTTCATAATATCGATGGCTCCGATCGATAACCAGTCTCCGTGGTGCAGTGGTAAGACACTCGCCTGGCGTTCCGCGAGCGTTTTGTCCTGGGTTCGTATCCTGGCCGGGGAGGATTTACTGGGCGCAAATCCTTAACTGTAGCCTCTGTTTAACTCAACAGTAAAATGAGTACTTGGTTGTAACAACGATTCTTCGCGGCGGGGATCGTATTCCAGGGACCTGCCCGAAACGCTACGCGTACTAGTGGCTGTACAAGAATGTAACAACACTTGTATATATCTAAAAAAAAATATATATATATATATATATATATATATATATATATATATATATATATATATATATATATATATATATATATATATATATATATATATATATATATATATATATATATATATATATATATATGTGACTACCAGTCGCATGTGTACATCTTAGTCTTCACATGTGTATCCTGCCTCCTAACCCTTATATACGAGTCATTGCTTGCATGTGAATATCCAAGATACTCGTACAACCTCAGTATACACATCCTAAGCCTATAAGGCTACTCTATGTGTAGCCTTATAGATCCGTATGCATATTCTAGCCCTTGTATAGATAGTATACTCCGAGTATACTATCGAGTATACTTTGGTGTACATCGCAGTTTGAGGCTTTACGCACCATCCATTACGCGTCTGTTTTGTTAAACAATATTATTCTGTGATTCCGCAGTTCCCGCCAAAATAAAACTTGTTAACATAATTCCACCTGTCTTGCCCACTCCACCATAACATCACTGCCCTAACAAAGCTCCCACTTCCCACATTCCCTCCTCGACTTGCAGCCAATAACAACCACGAAGCTCAGAAATCCGCCAATATGATTGGCCCTCGAGATTGGAGAGCGTGCGAGCGAGCTAACTCACAGAATATTGAGACGGCTGCCTCTTGGCTCGGCGGTTAGTTTCCGAGCCATTTGCAGACGATGATGGTCAGAGAAAACGGCGTGCATGTTCCAGGCCGTCATATTCGACTCCTATTATCGTCTCCCTCATGATCGCGGGAGCATATTCATTCGCCGTTGCTCTTCGGGTGAGTGGGTTTTACGGAGCGGATCCTCGGAGGAGTTCCTTGTCGAGGGTGGAAGGTATTTTTGGCGGTGTTATCCCTGTGGGACCCGTTCGAGGTAGGCAGAGGGGGTTAAGAATGATTTGTTTACTATCGCGTGTTGAGGGAGGAATTCTGTGTCTCGCGGCGCTGAGAGAGGAGAGGTTGTTGAGAGTCAGTTGTACATTGTAATGCTGAGACATATAGTGATAGCTGATGCAAGTTATGATGTGTGATGGTGAACGCTGTTACAAGCTATGGTGAGTGATGGTGAGAGCTGAGATAAAAATATTGTGCGCTTTTTTTGGTTGTTAAAAATACCAGACACGACTGTGAGAGATGAGGCCAGTTCTATTGTTGTCGTGAAAGCTGATTAGCGCTGACATGAGCTAGACTAATTACACCACCATTGATTGCTCGTCAAACCTCAGACATGGTTTGTCGAGCGCTGCATTGCTAACTACGTCCTCTTGCTCTCGAAAAAAAATAATATTCTGGCAACGATATCAATGATATTCCAACATATAAGACCTTCCCCCTCCCCCCCTCCCTCCCTTTCCCCTCCCCTCCCCCCCTCCCTCCCTTTCCCCTCCCCTCCCCCCTCCCCCCTCCCTCCCCCTCCCCTCCCCTCTCCCTTCCCACCTCCCCTCGCTCCTAATCGTCGTCAGTTGGCCCTCCCCCCCCTCCTGCTTCAGAGACACCAGTGCCTAATAAGTGGGATGGACCGAGTCAGAGCAAACATTAATTACATGGTTTTCATCATATTCAATTGTCATTCCCGAGAGGAGGAGGAGGAGGAGCAGGAGGAAGAGAAGGAGGAGAATGAAGAGGAGGAGGAAGAAGTGCTCCTGGGTGGTGTTGTGAGGCAGCGAGCGTCGAGGGAGGGGTATAAGAACATGCTTTATTTTCGGCGAGGTAAATTCATATTCCTGCGGGGCGCTTTCTTGCGTGTAGAGACAATGGTGTGACCCCAGGGTCGTGTGTCCCCAGGGTCGTGTACCCCCAGGGTCGTGTACCCCCAGGGTCGTGTACCCCAGGGTCGTGTACCCCCAGGGTCGTGTACCCCAGGGTCGTGTACCCCCTGGGTCGTGTACCCCCAGGGTCGTGTACCCCAGGGTCGTGTACCCCAGGGTCGTGTACCCCCAGGGTCGTGTACCCCAGGGTCGTGTACCCCCAGGGTCGTGTACCCCCAGGGTCGTGTACCTCAGGGTCGTGTACCCCCAGGGTCGTGTACCCCAGGGTCGTGTACCCCCAGGGTCGTGTACCCCAGGGTCGTGTACGTGTACCCTTTCCACTCCCCTACCCACCAGAGGCGCGGCGCCGAGGGGTCTGAAGCCTCCCCATACACACGTCGCCCCAACAACATGTTAACAATTTCAACTGCTCATCTTCAGGTCATAACGCTACAGATAAATATATATTAACATGTTAAACTGCAGAGACAGATAAACAGTTTCTTCTGTTGCATAGTGAAAATGTTGCAATACACGAGAGAATATTTCAGCATTGAAGAATTTATTGGAAAAATGAAGAGGAATTTCTAGAATGGACTTGGTATATGCTTGAAGACTTGGTATATATGGTAGACCTGCTTGTGAACGTGTCCATGGAGCTGTATCTAGACTACTGTTGCTAAGTTGCATGTCTTACATCTTAATCTAGATGACTTTAGTTACGCCCGAGTGTCAGAAAATGCTATTCAGATGCTAGATGTAAATCTAATTGGTTTTAATAGAAATCTTGTAAGTTTTAAGACGATTTTACCAAAATATGGTCCAGACAAGATATCTGGAGGTTATCCCTGCGTGTTATCGTGCGTTTATCTCTTCCGTTTCCTTCATTGTGCGATTAGTTTTTATTTTTTTTTCTGTAGGAAGCAAATGGCATTATAGCACACACACAGGACGCGAACAAGGGGCCACAGGTGGAAACTGAGTACCCACTTGAGCCACAGAGACGTTAGAAGGAACTTTTCCAGTGTCAGAGTAGTTAACGGATGGAATGCATTAGGCAGTGATGTGGTGGAGGCTGACTCCATACACAGTTTCAAATGTAGATATGATAGAGCCCAGTAGGCTCAGGAATCTGTATACCTGTTGATTGACAGTTGAGAGGCGGGACCAAAGAGCCAAAGCTCAACCCCTGCAAGCACAAATAGGTGAGTACAGGCTCACTACAGTGAGAGAGGCTTGGAGTAATGATGTATAGTGAGAACGTTTTGATATAAAATGATTTAGCTTAGTTTATTATGCACCCCATGCCCATCTTGTGGGCAGTAATGGAAAGGGTTACAGAGGCACATAATAGGCTCAGGGACTGAACCCCCGTAATTCATTTAGCTAAGCAAGTTACAATCTTGATGAACTAGTTACAAAATTCAGTATAGGTCGTCACATCATCAATGGGTTCGAGATCGACCACAAATCCATTGATGATGTGACGACTTATGCTGAATTTTGTAACTAGATCATCAAGATAATAGTGATATGGTGAGAAACAACAATGCCGTAGTTGTTGAATGAAGGTGTACGAAAAACTGTGTATATGTATATGTATATGTATATATATATATATATATATATATATATATATATATATATATATATATATATACATATATATATATATATATATATATATATATATATATATATATATATATATATATATAACTGAAAACTCACACCCCAGAAGTGACTCGAACCCATACTCCCACAACTGGTATGTACAGGGACGCCTTAATCCGCTTGACCATCACGACCGGACATAAGGAAGTGATAGCCGAGGCTATATGAACCACTTCCCCGCCGGCACTCGGATGGTAATCTTGGGCATAGCATTTTATCAAATCACCTCATTCTTTGGGGCACACGTGAGGAACACAAATGCAAACAAGCCTGAATGGTCCCCAGGACTATATACAACTGAAAACTCACACCCCAGAAGTGACTCGAAAGTCACTTCTGGGGTGTGAGTTTTCAGTTGTATATAGTCCTGGGGACCATTCAGGCTTGTTTGCATATATATATATATATATATATATATATATATATATATATATATATATATATATATATATATATATATAATATGTGTGTGTGTGTATCACGAAAATAAATACGTGGTTAAAAATGTGACAGTGTCAGACCACGAAGGAAAATTGAAACAAGAATTTCCTTAAGTACTTTCGTATATTAATACATCTTCAGAAGGAGTGCTAAGGAAAGGAAAAGGAAATTCTTGTTTCAATTTTCCTCCGTGGTCTGACACTGTCATATAAATATATGTGTGTGTGTGTGTGAGAGAGAGAGAGAGAGAGAGAGAGAGAGAGAGAGAGAGAGAGAGAGAGAGAGTGAGAGAGAGAGAGAGAGAGAGAGAGAGAGAGAGAGAGAGTGAGAGAGAGAGAGAGAGAGAGAGAGAGAGAGAGAGAGAGAGAGAGAGAGAGAGAGAGAGAGAGAGAGAGAGAGAGAGAGAGAGAGAGAAAGAGAGAGAGAGAGAGATAATGTATGCCAGGCCAGACAGTCAGGGAAAACATTACCAGTATTTTAGCGCACAATTGATATTTCATGTACCACAAATTCCATCCCCTCAAAGCCTGGAATTTAATTTAATCAGAGACAATAAATCGAGAGCGATAGACGGGACTGGAATATAATCCATCAATTAATCTGAAAATAATTACTAACACATACCCATATTATGACTGTGACTTTTAACCTTTAGAATAATGAGTTACCGAGTCTTTCTGAAGTTGCAACACCGATCATCGTGAGTTGCATGATGCAATGTTCAATTGAATAAACCACACACACACACACACACACACACACACACACACACACACACACACACACACACACACACACACACACACACACACACACACACACACACACACACACACACACACACACACACCTCTCTCTAGCACAAGGACCATAAAAATATATAATAGCCTATCATAGATGACGGAGACTTCAGTTACAGCCCCGCCGCTCCTGTGCCAGGTAAGTCCACTACGGGCTCACTGAGCTAAGGGATGAGTTTGCAGGCAGCACAAGTTGGTGAGTACCTGTAGATGAGTACCAACACACTCACCATCTGCCTGCACCACCACGACATACACCAGCTGCCGTCCCAGCTGACACATGCTATCTGTACCCCACCTTAGTGGCGCTGCTCCCTCTGTGACGAGTGGGGTGATCTGTCTGGCATTAATGCTATCGCTCACAGCTACGACCCCTCCCAAGCCACTACCCCCTTCTCCCCAACACGACCCCCACCCTCTCAATCCCCCCCCCCCTCCTCGCCATCTTACAATCGTCGCCACTCTGTCTCAATGACGAATATGACAAAAATTCCCACAAAAGAAATCAGAATTGTAACTGAGGACGCACTAACGACCAGACTGCTGTTTTGATCATGAGAAACGCGCCTGCAGCGCCCCGGGGGGAGATAATATGTTGGCTTCCTCATTAAAGCGCTCGGCGGCCACACGCCCCTGGGAAATGCTCCCCATATTTACATTTTTCATTAACGGCGCTGAAACTAGGATACATTTGTGACTGTCGCGTCCTTTGGGGTCAGTGTGGTGAGGGAGGAGGTGTTCCCTCTTGGCCTGTCTCCCTCTAGTGTGCGTGGAGAGAGAGAGAGAGAGAGAGAGAGAGAGAGAGAGAGAGAGAGAGAGAGAGAGAGAGAGAGAGAGAGAGAGAGAGAGAGAGAGAGAGAGATGAGTGAGGGAGAGAGAGAGAGAGGGAGAGAGAGAGAGAGAGAGAGAGAGAGAGGGGAGTGAGGGAAGGATGGAGAGGATATTGCAGTATTTAGTTGTGATGGAGGTCAGCGTCATCTCCTTTGTCTATGATGATGGAGACGGTCTCTCACCCTCCCAATACTCTCCCTACGCTTCTCTCCCTCTCTTTTCCCTCCCTCTGCCTTCTTCCCTCTCTCTCTCTCTCTCTCTTCCTCCCTCCCTCCCTCCCTCCTTCACCTCTTGTATACCTGTGTGCGTAAACAAGTTTCCTTAGCGGCTTGTAATTACTGTAGTGATTGGTGTTAGCTCCCGGCCCCACCTCCCTGCTCCTCTCTGGTCAGGTGTTAGCTCCCGGCCCCACCTCCCTGCTTCTCTCTGGTCAGGTGTTAGCTTCCGCTTGCCAGTCACTCTACTTGCATAGATCTACTCACCCACATCTACTCATGTAGATCTACTCACAGAGATGTACTCAGCTACATCTACTCACAGAGATGTACTCAGCTACATGTACTCACTTACTTTTACTTACATGTAAACTTTAAGTGACCATGTTGTTGTTCTTATACTTACATACATAATCGTGTACTAAAGGGGCCTCGTCTTCACTTCACCAAGCGCCTTTATGGATAACTTTTACACTTAACAAAAAGTGCTTCTTTGCCTGTCAGTTCACAGTAGAAGTGAATATGTTGTTATCATGTGTGGATGCTGCGTGTGTCCTGCTGTTATCACGTGTGGATACTGCCTGTGTCCTGCTGTGTCCTGGACACCAGTCTCCTCAGCACTGTGCCTTACCTCAGCCTCCTGACGACGTTTGTCACATTAGAGCTCACCCGCGTTGTACCTGTGCACCTGTGTACCTGTGTACCTTTGTTTTAAGTCTTGTGGTCATGTCTTCCCCTCGCGTCACTCTCCTTTGTCCCAGCTGCTGTTGTTGAAGGTCGCTTGGTTCTTTCCCCCCCACTCATTCGTCCTTCAAAATAGTTCTCTTGAGCAGGTAAGTCTTCCATAATGGAGCAGTTTTCTCCCCAGTCTTGTGCTTCGGTTCGTTAGTTTCCCATCACCCGCGAACATGGCGTGAAGTGGCATGTTGCGTCTGTAAGGTTAGGCAAGGTCAGGCTGCGAGCAGCCGCGTCTAACAGCCTGGTTGATCAGTCCAGCAACCAGGAGGCCTGGTCGACGACCGGACCGCAGGGACACTAAGCCCCGGAAGCACCTCAAGGTAAGGTCATTAAGGTAATTAGTCCTACTGGCTCAGAGGAGAAAGCCCTGTTGTTGTTTAAGATATGCTACTTGGAACACAAAGCTCCAAGTAGCACAGGCTATGGTGAGCCCGTAGTAGATTTACCTGGCACAGGAGCGGGGCTGTGGAGAGAGAGAAAGCCCTGAGTTAGTACAACTATATAGCGCTCGGAGGGATACGAGGGGGCAAGGATTCGGGATAGGACGGTGGGAAGGAATGGTGTCTAACCACTTGGATGGTCGGGGATTGAACGCCGACCTGCAAGAAGCGAGGCTGTCGTTTTATGGTAAAGTCCAAGTGGTTGGGCAGTTCCTGCTTTAAGGTCGTTGACATAGGGGCTCTATTAACGAGAATG